>NC_056739.1:1165604520-1165709520 GCF_019279795.1 Protopterus annectens
AGTTTGTAGTTAGACATAGTCAAGAAATGTTCAATTGCAGCTATTACTTTGTTTATATCTGAATTTGGTGTAGTGCAGTATATATTCAGATCATCCACAAATGCAGTGAGGTATATTTTGAAGTTGTGTATTGATGGAGGATTGTGGTTTGTATTTTGTTTAATGTATAGAAAGAGTGGTTCTAGGTATAGGTTAAACAGGAAGGGTGGTAATGGGCATCCTTGTCTTGTTCCATTTTTAATTAGGATCCTATTTGACCAAGTTTTATTTATCTATAGAGATGTGTATGGGTTGCTATAGAGAGTTTGGATGATCTGAATTAAGTTATTAGGTATATTAAAGTAGGGTAGTGTTTGGGGTAAGAATTCTAGATTAACCCTATCAAATGCCTTGTGGGCATCCACTACCATTGTGTAGATGTTGATATTGTATCAGTTAGCATAGGATATTAGTGCATCTAATGTTAATGTATTGTCACTAGTCTGTCTATGTGGTGTAAAACCAGATTGTTCTGGGGTGATGATTTTCTCTATCAGATTTTTCATTCTGATTGCAAGTATAGAGGTAAATATTTTAGTATCTATATTTAGGAGGGAGATGGGTTTGTAGCTGTCAGGGTTTTTGGAGTCTGTGTGTTCTTTTAATATAAAGATGGTTTTAGAGGCATTAAAGTGAATATCATTTATTTTATAGTTTATTATGTAATTCAGTGTATAGTATAGTAGTTTGGCTATCAAGGGGGAAAATGCTTTGTAAAATTCTGATGTGATTCCATCCGGACCCGGAGCCTTATGCACTTTTAAGTGTTTGATTGTTGTAATAATTTCACTGATGGATATCGGTTCAGTTAGTTTTTTTTGTTGGTCTAAATTGAGTTTAGGGAATTTTAGTTTTTGAAGGAAAAGAGTTCTATCTTCCTTTGAGGTTTGTAGTATTTGTGCTCCATATATTTGAGAGTATATTTGTTCAAATGTTTTAAGAATGTCTTCCTTGTTTGTGTAGATTTTGTCTCTGTAGTTTATTTCTGACATATTTGAGGCATTTTTGTGTTGGGAGATAATTCTGGCCAGAGCTCTAGATGATATTTGAGCTTCTTTTGCGTAAGTGGCTAACCTTCTGGCTTCATAAAAAGATAGGTTCCTGGCTTCTAACATATATAGATCCCTTTGCAGTTTTAAAAGTTCTACTTCTGTTTGGTTCTTAGGGTTATTTATTAGTTCTTTTTCAAGATGCTCTATTTTCCCTTTCTGTGTATGCTCCTCTTTCAGTTGTATTTTTTTTTATAGTATGCTGCTTTTTTGATAAACAATCCTCTAATTTGTGCTTTGGTTGCAGACCATTCTATGTCAGTTGGTACTTGGGAGTTAGTGATATTTGTAAGAGCTATTTTTAGTATTGCTTCTGTTTCTTTTATTACGTCCATTTTGGAAAGTAAATTAGGGTTTAATGACCAATTATGACCCCTATTCTCTAAATATATCTTTTTGCCTCAGTTAATGTTCAGTGTGATTTTGGAGTGATCTGAAAAGAACCTGGTATGTATAGTTAGTGTTGGGTCCATGTTAATGAATATGTCAGAGATTAAGAAGAAGTCTATCATTGACCACATTTTGTGGTATTGCGAATAGAATGTGAATTTCCCTGTTTTATCTGGACTGTTCCCATATTTAAAAGGGTCATATAGTTTGAAATCTTGTTTGAGTTCATTAAGGGCTAATGTGGCTTGTTTATTATGTGATTTGGTCAGATTAGATTTATCCTTTTCTGGGTTTTGATATGTGTTCCAGTCACCTCCAATCACTAGATAGTGATCTTTAAATTGGTTTAAGGTTGGGTATAATGACATAAAAAAGTGTTGTTGGTTATTACAGGGTGCGTAAACATTAAGTACCATTATAGGTTTTGGTATTGTAGGACTACTAAATGTTACGTAACACCATCTTCCCCCCTTGTCAGCTTTGGTTTTAAGTATTTTTTCCTTAAATTGGTTTTTAATTATTATGGCAGCCCCAGCACTGTTTGTTTTCCCCTCTGAAGCTATAATTTGACTTATCCATTTCTTTCTGTTAATTTCTGCCCATTGCTCTGCAGTCAAGTGTGTTTCTTGTATTAGTATGAGGTTGGCTGTGGTTTTTAATGTAAAGTGTAAGAATAGTTTTCTTTTCTTCTTGTTTTGGAGCCCTTTAACATTCCATGATTCTATTTCCCACATTTATTTATTAGGTGTATTCCTTAGATATGCCATGTATATTAGTTTTGTTTTGTTATCTTTGTATGTGTTACTGTGTGATAGTTTAGGAAAGCATCTATTTAACCCCGTCCCTACTCTGTGCCTAATCAGTATATCCCTGGACCAGGAATAATCAGGGGGGGGGGGATGAAGGTTTGTTATATGGTTTACCTTTATGTCTGATCTTGGAATGTGTTTTCTTTTTAGATATAGATTTAACCCATAATATCCCCCCTGTGTTACTATAAACAATGTGGACAAATCTGAACAAACTAGTTCCCTCAACAAACACTGCTACTTAATATCCCTAGCCTCTTCCAATATATTATTTATACAAGTATGGTATTGCATTTAAGGTATAGCATGTATTGTTTTTGTCTTGTGACTAATTCTTTCTAATAGTATTTTTAAAACAGCATATTAATATACATTCCTCAGTAAATTATAGCAATATATGTACCATAGTAATATTGTTAAACAATCAATCTTGTCATTTTTACATTTTTTTTTATTTGACTTCTTTTTCCTCCCCTTTATTTATTCAGATTTCGGCCTTCTTTGGTGCCTGTAATGTTTTTCCACATCAATCTGTGTGGGTTATAAAATATATACTTGGCACCTATTTATCAGAGGTAGGAAGTATAGAGAGACAGAAAAAAAAAAAAAAAAAAAAAACAGCTTAGCCAAACAGTCCTTCTGCTATAGTTAACATATTACGGCTATATTTACATTACCCCAAGATTGTTAGGTTATTTTACTATTTTCCTGAGATTACTTCTCTCCAGGATCCTTTAACACATTTCTAGTATTTACATAAAACTTTTAACAAATTCTTTTTCCTTTTTTTCCCAATATTAATCTATGAACTAGCCTGTTTCTGACAGTTTATTTCTTGCCTATTATTTAAGGCTGGATTTTCATTCACCTACACAGTACTGGGTGTACTGTTTTAGTGAATGGTTCAGTTCAACAGTACCTTATTTCTTCAAGGTTTTGCTTGCAGGTTGGTTGACATCTATGGTGTAGCTTTCTTCTTTTAGCTGGTGCAGATCAATTTTCATTTTTCAGGCAGTAAAATCTTTTGGAGCTTGCTGAAATCCATTTTGTCTGACTGCTCTTAATGGAGCCCTCAAAATCATAGGGGGACTGATTTTGCAGACCGATGTCCCAGGAGGAGGCTCCTTCCTATATTTGTGCATCAGAAATGGCAGTTGATTTTTGGTTCCTACCCAGGCTGTACTTCCTTTTCCTGTGTTCCTCATGGCTCACATCGTGGATTTAAGGGCCTAGACAGCAAGGGGAAGCTTTCAGAGTTGGATCCCAGCTAGTGTGCTTGTGAATGGGGTCATTTTTTCACCCAAGGGTCCTTTATCGTTTTTTGTGGATTTATTTCACTTCTGAAGGTGGAATTTGCTTGAAAACAGCCAGGAATGTCTCTTTTGCCTCTTTGGGGTTAGTGACCATGTATTTAACCTCTTTGATATCGAAGATTAACTGATTTGGATATTTCATCTGGAATTTGATTTTTTTTCTATTAGGAACCTGCAGTATGGAGATATTAGTTGCCTTGCTTGTCTTATTTGTATTGGGAGGTCTTGAGCAAAGGAGATTTTATTATTATTCCAGGTGAGTGCGCCTTTTTTCTTTGTTGCCAGTATGATTTTATTTAAATCTTGGTAGTTTAATATTTTAATATAGACAGGTCTTGGTTTCAGTGGTGTTTGCATTTCCCTCAGGGCTCTGTGGGCTCTCTCTATTGTTATTTGCTGCATTTCTTCAGGCTCCTCTAGCAGGGAATTTACTATTTACTTGATTGTTGGTATTAGATTGTTATGAAGTACAGTTTCAGGTATTCCTCTGATGATGATATTGTTCCTTCGAGATCTTGCTTCCAGGTCTGTTATTTTTGCTTGTAAGTTTTTTATTTCTTTGTCATGGGCATCAGTTCTTTGAGAAATAGAGTCTATTTTTATTTCATTTTCTATTACTTTGGACTCAGATTTTTCCATTCTGGATATTATTTGGCTGAATGAGTCACCAAAGGTTTGAAATTGTAATGATAAGTCCTTTATTGCTTGCTGGATAGGTAATAAAACAGATTTTACGTCTTCCAGATTAGCTGTCTGGTCTGTCTTGGATTTATTTGTAGTTTTAGAGTTGTCAGTTTGTTTAGTTGTCTTTTCTCTTTTTGAAGTTGTGTCTTTCTCAGGTGAGGCTAGTACTGAGAATTTGGTCTTAGTTGTTGTTGTTTCCATATTATTTTCCTCTTTTGACATATTGCTGTATAGTGTTTTACCAATCTTGCAGTCAGATGCAGGGCCTTAGTAGCACATGGCTTAAGCTGTTATTCAGAAATCTTAGTTAATCCTGGAGTTTCTAAGCTGAATCTGTCACTTTTTCTTCCTCTTTTGTTTGCTGGATGATATTAGCAGTAAATATCTACAGTTATTTCTGTAATATTAATTCTGCATTGCCTTTTGGGTTTGTTTTAATCCAGGGTATATCAGAGACCTAGGTGATAGCAGTGCTCACAGAACAGCAGCCATTTTGAACTCACACAACCCATTTTCTACTCAGCATGTTAGACATAGGGATCAGTCCAGAATCATGGAGGTGGTTCAGGGACTTCCTATACAACAGATTCTTCAAAGCTAAAGTAGGTTAATCTCTCACCATTCAAGCTCCACTCCTTAATTGTGTTCTACAAGGATAAGGTCCACTACCCCATTTTTTAGTCTTAATCAACAAACTCCCATATGATTTTTTTTTATCTTATTCATCTAATCTTATATGATGATGATATGGTTATATTTACACTTGACCCTTCTCACTCAGTCATCCAAGCATAACTTAAAAATTATCTGCACTCACTCACCCATGCACTCACACATTCACTCACTCATTCCCTCACACAGCAATTGGTTATGTCAGTATAAACTACTAAAACCCAATAAAACAAAAGTATGTTGTTTAGTACACATCAGAAACTCACTAAATCTGCTTCAACACTTGATATTAAAGAACACAAAAACACCCCAACTCAAACACTATCAACCTTCAAATATCTTGATATCTGGCTAAACTAGAACCTCAATTTCCAAACCAACATAGAAAAAAATTTAAAAAGATCAACTCCTTACTATTTTGAACCTGAAAAATATATTCATACCTCTCAAAGCACACAAGAGCAGCTAATGGCAAGGGAGTGCACATGGCTCAGTCTGAATATGTTCTCCTTGCATTAGTCATTGGTGTCCTGCAGAAACATGTCCACACTACAAACAACCACATATAACATATATTTGTTCATTACCCAGTGCCCACATCAGGAATACCTATTATGTGCTTGTAAAACTAAATGGTTACAGTTAAAGCAAAGAGCAAGACACCTTCTTCCTAGCCTTTTAGTAGCTACATTTCCTTCAAGCCTCCCTTTCTGATTTTCTAATCTCCAGCGTTTTGCCGTCTCCTCTCTGTGCAATTTCTGGTTTTGACCACTAGATGGCAGACTTTACCTGCCCCTGATGCCTTCTCCTGTTATTTACTACCTACAGAATTAAAACCCTATTTTTTCACTCTCCTCTTCTTCTTCTCTCATATCTCAGTCCATATTTATACTAAAGCCTCTTAAGTCTTCTTTTCAAACATTTACAAGCACCTTCCTCTACCTCCCCTGCTTACCTTCCCATATACTTACCTTTGACTTTACTGATTATTTCTCAGGCCATCCTGCTGCGTCTGCCCCACTCTGTTCGCCCTGCAGGCTCACACCACTCCCATACCCTACCCCAAATTCCCACCCACCTCAGTACAATTACCTTTATTCTAATCCTGTATCATCTCCCACTTCCCCAAAACCAATCCTATTCTCTACCCCTCCCCCTCACAACATCCATCAATTAATCCCTCCCCATCTCTATCCCCTTGCTGCCTATACTCTCAGCCTTACTCCTCCCCTTCCCACCAAACACTCCCCTATTCCTCCAGCTTCCTGCTCCAAATTTAATTTATTCTTATTAAAAATTACTCCTCCACTTCCACAAACTTCACTTATCTCCTCTATAAGCATTCTCCTCCTAATAATGTCTTCAATGCAACCTCCTATTCCTCTTACAAACTACCCCTCCTTTTCTCCCCTACCTCCTCCACTCTCCCCCTTCCCCACCCCATCACTTCCCACTTTCACAACATATCCCCCTCTATACTTCAACCTAACACTCTACACTATTTTAAACTAAAACTTCTAACCACTTCATTAAAGCCTCCTACTACCAAAATAAAATTGTCTGTCTCACCAAACAAAACTTGCAAACCAAAGGTCCTGCTCCATTCAACCTCTAATTGGCTTGCTCTAGCAGGAGACATTCACTGCAACTCGGGACCCAATACTAACAACAATCTCACTCCCCCTAGCTGTTCGAATAGTACCAACCACAAATACCTCAAGCTCATTACCATTAATGCCCAGAGTGTAAAAAGCAAAATAGCACTCTTCCATGCTTGGCTAAATCATACTCTACCAGATATAGTAGCAGTCTCAGAGACATGGCTAAAACCTCACATTACTAACTCTGAGTTTTTACACCCTGGCTTTCAAGCACTCAGATGTGACCACCAATACAAAAAAGGAGGAGTAGTCTTAATCTATAATAGCCTATTGAACGTCTGTCCTTACCAGAACCTTATTCCTCAGTTCAACAATGCTGAATTAGTCATGGGAATTCTCAAAATGAATAACTATAAAAGTATTTGTATGATGGCCATCTACATCTGCCCTGGAGATAATACCACCACTCTAGAAAACATTTTCTCATGTGCCTCAACTAACATAAAACTTGAGACATATATATTAGGTGATATGAATATTGACTGGAATAGAATAAGTAATCCCACCCTTTCTATCAATCTATTTAATTTCACCCAACTAACAAACAGCATTACCAGGCCTAACAGAAATAACCCCCAGGGTCCACTCTGGGCTGGATCTTAGTCTCCCACCCTAATAAGATCACTCACTCTGATATACTACCTGACACAATGAGTGACCATCTCCCAGCCTTCATTCACCGAGCTACTCACTACTCCCCTCACCAACAACAATAAACTCATACTCGTAACCTTATAAACTTTAACCCTTCTATATTCTCCGAAACCCTTAAACTAACAAAATGGGACAACCTACAAACTCTTCCACTAGATAAGGCCTTAGACTTATTCAATACTATCTTCCTAGGCATCCTAAACACCCAAGCCCCACCTAGAACAAAACAAATAAAACCCAACTCCGCTCTCTGGCTAACAAAGGACACCAAAACACATATGCTACAAAGAGACAAGACCTGGAAACTTTACAACAAAAATAAACACCCTGCTACCCTCCTTAAATATAAGCAACTCTGCAATCTAACCAAAAAGTACATCACAAATGATAAAAAATCTTACTACACTAAACTACAGGTTACCCACTCGAAGAATCCTAAAGAATTCTGGAATTCCATCAACGCTCTTTTGCAACCTGGTACAAAATCCAATCCCTGTCCTGACAACAATAAAACTGACACAGAAATTGCCACCCTTTTTAACTCCTTCTTTACCAGCTCTATAGCTGAACTTACTAAGACCTTCCCTAACCACATCCCCTCTCCCCCTTCCTATCCCACTGCCGCTTCTTCTCCATAACCCTCCACTGCTAATCCTCCCCCCACTTTTCATCTAAAACCCATCCCAACCTCCTACATTAAAAATCTTCTTTCTAAACTTAAGCCATGCTCCAATGCCCCTGACCATATTCCCTCACTCTTTCTCAAACTCGCAGCAGATGGTATCGCCATCCTCATCAGCATTCTCATCAATATTTCTATCCAGGAATTTTATGTCCCCCAAATTACGGTGTGCTGCCTTTATCTTGCCTCTCCACAAAGGAGGCAAAAATAATAGCATCTCTAACTTCCAAACAATAGCCATTCTTTCCCCAATTTCAAAAATCCTAGAAAAATGCATCCACCTGCAACTCATGCCCTACCTCATCAACAATCAACTCCTCACCCTTACACAACACGGCTTCCGTCCTGGCCATAGTACAATAACTGCTCTCCTCTCCTTTTTAGACATAGTCAACCAGTTGTGACTCTGGAGAAATTGTCTCCACTGTCCTTCTCGATCTATCCAAGGCATTTGACACTGTCTCCCATACCCATCTTCTGAATCACCTTTCTAACCTCAATCTCTCCCAAAAATCTCTTACATGGTCCAATAGTTATCTCTCTGACAGATCCCAGGCTGTGAAATGGCAAACTGTTACCTCAACCTTCCTACCTACCCAACTGGAGTTCCCCAGGGGTCTGTACTCGGAACAATGCTCTTTAATATATTCATCAATGATTTCCACACTGCTATTCCAAACACTCAAATAGTGCAATATGCAGACAATTCCACTTTAGTCTGCTCTGCTCTTAGCCTTCCTGAGCTCTAGGCAAAAACCCAATTGGCCTTTACAACTACAGAGAAAACTGGATACTTCAAAACCATCTCTCCCTTAATGCCAATAAATCAAAAATCCTTCTGTTCTCCCCCTCTAAAGCCTTCCCTCTCAACAAACAATCCTTCAATATCATCAGCCATACCAACTCCACTATTGAAGTTGTTCCTTTTGCTAAACTTCTTGGGGTTACCATTGATGAATACCTGAAATTCGATATACATGTCCAACTAAATATTAAGAAAACCCATCAGAAACTTGGTATGCTTTACAGAAACTCTCACTTTCTCTCTCCATCTACAAGGCAAACTCTCGCCACTACCTACTTATTACCATCACTACTGTACGGTGCTCCACTACTTACCAACCTCTCTTCCACCATCTCTGCAAAACTAGAAATCAGTTACAACAAAATCTCTAAATTCGCTACTAAAGCTAACCACTCCTCCCACCATTGTACCTCTCTCCACATGCTAAACTGGCTAGAGCTTCCTAACCACCTTGACTACCTCCAACTCACTACAGCCCACAAATTAATCTTTAAACCTATTGCTTGCCCTGCTTTAACAAATACCCTACCATTTTACACACCTCACAGACCCCTAAGATTTGCTCATCAAAATCTACTTGCTGTATACAAACCAAAACATCCAGCTGGCCAATTTCTCCTATCCTTTTCCTTAGCCAAAAAATGGAACTCTCTTCCATCCTCACTATGAATCTCTAAAAACTTTAAACACTTCAAATCACAGCTCCATTCCTACCTCTCCCATAAATCAAAATGTAACTGTACTCTACCTACCTAATCCTGCCACTGTCTCTTATAAAGTACTTGCACATATTCCTCTACACCATACTGTTTTTCCTCTACAGCCGCCTCTCTCTGAATCTAACATAATATAGCATCAAAACCTTGAATGTATATAATGTAAATGCTGTACATAGCTTTCTATCTCTACTCTCTCTCCCTATCTGGGAATATATCTCTTTTCTACCTCCATATAAGGTTGATACTAAGAGGTGATGCTAACTAACTAAGATAATCATCTCTACCATGTGTGTACTCCACTTTTGCTACTAAATAATTGCCTCTCTCTCCACTGTACATCTCCCTTTCTCTGCCTACACCAGAATCTATTTCTACTAAACTACTGCCTCCTTCTCTACTTCTCAACTGCCTCTCTCTTCTTTCACCCCAATCTTGAATGTATACATAGTACACTTTGTACTCTCCACCTTTATTTCCCACACATTTTACAAACCCTACTTACTACTATGTTTCAAATATTCAGTCTTTGTAACTACTAACATAAGAGTTACAATTTGATAGTATTTAGCATTTTGTTCATACTATTTCTGCTGCCTCAATTCAACTATATGCTGTGCAAATGGCTCTCTAATCAACTATGTATGTATGTCATGAAGAGTGTTTATTTTTGCATTTGTAATTTGCTACATCTCATTATATAATTCTACATTTGTTTTTATATAATTATATGTTTGATTTACTTGTATGTAATGTGGAGCTTTTCTCCCCGGGCCTCCACTGAAAACGGGCTCCTTGAGCCCAGTTGGATCTCCCTGGTCATCAAACTGGAAATAAATAAATAAATTTCTTTCAAACTTTTTCATCTAGAAACAGTTTCTCCCATTACAGTAAAGAACACAACCCCCCCCCCCCCATAACCTAAGAACTCATTCCCTCACTGGCCTCACATTACAGCCTCCTAGAATGATCCTACACTGCACCAGCCATACTTTTTTGCTTTAGCAGCTAGCCTCTGGGAAGCCGTACTGCTTCATCCAAAAAAACTCATTCTATTCCAACTTTAGACAACAATTCAAACCACAACTCCTGAAACAAGCCCCCATAGTCCCAGTGCTTTCTGGTTGGCTATATAACCTAACTATCTCATTCCTTCCTTCCATGTAGTCATGCTGCTTAACTCCACACAAAAAAATAAAACTTACTGGGTGTTATACTTGTTTGGAAATAGCCATGTAAATACCCACTAACTTATTTTTCTTTCGGTGCTGTTTGTAACACCTACTGTTTGCAGGAATATAATACCTGATAGCTTTTGTTCTTGTTTGCAAATAATATGTACATACTAAGTATTTTCTATTTTTAATTAAATGAAAAATGTAGCCTCTATTGGTTTCAGCTTTATATGTAACTGCCATGTAAGCATTGTATAATTTGTCTGCTCTCTTCTCTTGTTGAATGTGTGTGTCACAGTTGCTGATTGCTTTCATACAATATGCAAAACGTTCTGGTTTAACTCATTTCTGTAAGAGTTCTTCTGACTGGATTCACCTGTGCTTTCCCTGAAATTGATCCACAGAGATCTGTGTATATTATATACCTATATGCACACATGGGTGCTGTTGTAGTTCTCAAATGGATGAATTGGGAATTTGCAGATATCTTTTGATTGAATTCTCTTTCCAATGATTGCTGAGTGATTGTTTTGGGTGTCATTATGTCAGAGGATATGGAACAGAGGGAGGAGACAGTTGCTCCATTTCCCACTTTTGTGTGATCTCAGAGTTGGTATATTTAATGCAGTGGGCATATAGGGGGTGGTGCTGGTGGGATTTACCATCCCTACAAAAACGCTTGTTTTTATGTTTTTCTTGGTTTTTGATTGTGGGGATGTTATCTTTAGAGATGATGAAAGGTGGCTCAATGAATCATGTAGTCAATGGAAGAGAATATAATTGAAGGGTGTAATGTTGAATTCAGCAATTCAACAAATGCCTTACCTATTATTTGATTCTGAATATGGTGTGCATTGTTGCTGTAACTCATGGTTATTAATTAGTGCTTAAGACATTAGAAATTATGATGCTGGAATGACCTTTTGGTGATAGGATTTATCTCTGATATCACTTTTTCATTTTCAGCATTTGTCTTCAGATGTTGGATATGGTACACTGTTGTAAATATCACACAAGTGTGTATTTCCTGTTATTCTCTACTCACATAATAGAATGCAGCTTCATAAACTCTCTTACCTGAGATATGGCTAATAAGTGTTTAGGGTAATTATTCTGTTTTGCTCATGCACTACAAGCACATTTTTATTTATTTATTTATTTGTTTGTTTGTTTATTTATTTATTTATTTATTAGCTATTTGATAACTGAGTTAGTGAACTAGTCCAAAGACTCTTGTCAGCCAAGTTGATAGCAATCTCTCCTTTGAAAACCACATTGCCAAAGTGGTTAGAAAGACCTTCTACATGGCCCACCTCATCACGAAGGGTTTCACATCTAGATCAAGAGAGGTAATTGTGCTCCTTTATTCATCCCTCATCAGGCCCATCATAGAATACAATGCCCCTTTTGGGATATACCTTACCCGACACCTGCAGCAATTAGAAAGACCCCAAAAGTATCTCACCAAGAGGATCAAGGGTCTCAAACAGATGCCATATGCTGCTCAGTTAAAAAAACTCCATCTCTACTCAGTTGCATACCGCCTACTTCAAGGCGATCTATGCCTGAAATACAAAGCTATGCCAAATCCAGAATTAATGGACATGCTCCACCTCAGTAAATCTAAATCCCTTAGAGCCACACGCTCGAGGGACTTGAACCTCAGCACAGAAATAAATAGAACTTGCTGGAGGGACAGGTTCATAACCCAGAGGTTCCCTTCGCTCTGGAATAGAATTCCAGTTCATGTGAGGCAGAGCACCTCACTGAATCTCTTCAAGAAGAATCTCGATAAGTGGATGGGGGATCGTAGGTTTGTCCCAGGGATTACTCCCGTGTCACTATTAGACAGAGGCACAGTAAACTAAACCTTAAAAAGGGTACAGTATACTCAAATCAAGGGGTGGCGTAAGCCATACAGAATCAGGCTAGGCTTATAATTGCCCCAGGGCAGATAGCCTAGTATGAACCTATGAACCTATGAACCTATGACCCAAAAGTACAAAAACAAAAGCAAAAATGAATATTCAAGAATGAAAAATCAATTTTTAAAGGTTCTTTGAACAAACATATGCTTGTTTCAGATGCAGAGTGTTAAATACAGAGATACTTTGCAGAGATAGTTAACAGTAAAACTAAAGTTGTTTACAATAAGCACATACATAAAGTCCATGTTGAATTTCAGCATTTCAGGAAAGAAGCAGGACAGCATTTAGGTTAACAAGCAGGAAAAGACTGTCATACTGGAGGTAGCATGCTGTTAGAATTAACATTTTACAGTGACTGTCATGCTGGAGGTAGCATGCTGTTAGAATTAACATTTCACAGTGACTGTCTTGCTGGAGGTAATATGCTGTTTGATATCAAATCAAGTTAACCATAGTCCATAATTCACTTACACTCAGTTTCCTTATTGAAGTGTCCAGTGACGGCCATTTTGAACTCAGCTAGATGATATTCCAGGCCCCTTAGTTGTTGTTATTGATACTGTTCTGACTGTGTTGAAGCTGAGAAATACCTCATATTTCTAGCCCAGGAAATAAAATAGGTTGGTTTTACAGACATTTTCTCCTCATTGCTCTCCCCCCCCCCTCTCTCTCTCTCTATATATATATATATATGTATATATATATATGTCTCCCGTTTTCTTTAAAACCACTGCACCACCAGCCTGAATCAGTTGTCAGTATAGCAATTCATATGGGAACAGACCACAAAAGATACATCTGGCTGAACTGTTGCTAATTATTGTGCACCACCCACATCAGGATTCTACATATTGTTTTTGATCACTTTGTTTAACCTTCAATGATTTAATGATTTTTTTATATTGATAAATGTCTGATTTAGGGGTCATTTACATATATCCCATCAGCTTCCATTACAGGAGGTTTAAGGTATTATACAATGAAAATACTGGCTTGTCTGGGTCTTACAGTTTTTGCTGAATGGATTGCCTGTGTGACCTTCTTACCCTTTGGTTTGGAAATTACTGGCAGAACTCAGACAGGATAAACAAATCATACTGCCTCATGCTTTGTTTTTTCTTGCTTTTGCTCTTTCATTTTGGATGCTGACTAACTCTTACACGTCCTGTAGTATTTATACTTCTTCTGAATTTAGTTCCTTGGGAAGAATCATTTTTGGAATATGTGTTTATTTACAGTAACTGGAATGTCTTTGTTATCCCTTCTGTCATCAGGTACCTTGCTACACTCATCAGATTAAACCTAATTATGAATGTCATATACAGAACATGTAGCGGTCTTCAGTCTGTTTAATTTTGTTGTATGAACACACACAAGTATGTGTGTGTGTGTGTGTGTGTGTGTGTGTGTGTGTGTGTGTGTGTGTGTGTGTGTGTGTGTGTGTGTGTGTGTGTGTGTGTGTGTGTGTGTGTGTGTGTGTGTGTGTGTGTGTGTATGCACGCACAGTTCCTTTTCATAATTCTTTGTTGTTTACTCTTATTTTTGTCAGTTTCTTGAATGTGTCCAGTCCATTCACTAATCTTGACTCCCTTCTTTCAGACTTGGCCATAATATGTCTCAGATTATTATCACAATTATTGCTGTGTAGTTTACAAACAACTGTTTTCATTTATTTATCTTTTAAATGTCTGTTCGTGTTTATTCATCTCAAAAGCCATTTCTGTTTGTTGTTCTTCAGTTCATAAATGACAACATTTTCTGTTATCTGCTCCCCCCTTCTCTGATGTTTCCAATAGTAGGGGGAATCTTGTTGTGGCCTAGCCTGTTTAAAACCCTCAATACATCACAGTCAAAGCTCAGCAGTTTAAAAGGTCATAACAGAAAATGATGTCTCAGACCACTTCACTTACCAGATAGTAAGACTGACAGGTGTAGGTAGAAGGAATAAGGCTGCATTTCTTTGGTAAACTTTATAATCATCTAAATGACTATGTACAGTCATACCTCTCAACCTCTTAGAGCATGAAATCTGGACAAAGCCATAAATAAATGTGGGAGAAAGGCCCAAAAAATAGGGACAATTTTTAAGTATTGCTCTTGCAAACTTAGAAAGTTGATAGAATAACAGGTTTTGCATTTGTCTGTCATTATTCTCTAATTTCAATCTTTAATGATTTGCCACTAACTTGCCAGAAAACATAATTTTATTAAAAACGGAACAAAATATGAGGCAAAGTCTGTACATTCTGCAAAAATCTGTACAGATAAGAGGTATGTGTACAATAACCATTTCAAATGGCAAGACTCACAATGCTGAATCTCAGAATGTGGTGGCTGAATGACTATAAATGCAGACTTATTTACTAAGTCTGAGAATGCTGTTTCCTGGAATATGATCGCAGAGTTGGTATATATATATTTATTTATGCTCAGGGATGTGGAGGGTGTTGCTCCCATATCAGGGTGTGTGTAAACCTTGGCAAAACAAGTTTAAAGAATAAAAGCCAAGTTCAATATTTGTTTTCATCATTTATTTATTTATTTGTTTGTTTTTTTTTCTCAGTATTTTGTGACTCAGTATTGCAAGTCTCAGCATTTCAGTAGGGAGACCTCTGTAGCATATTACTTCATACTCTTCTCACACATAGCTGCATATTAATTTTAATTTACATTCACAACTTGATGTGTCATATCCAAAATGTCTGCATGATCACCATTGTAAGTTAATTACAGAAAGGTTATAACAGGAGGGTGCTACGGTGGTAGTCTAAGTAAAATATGAACCTGACAATAAAAGGTGGGGATAAGAGCTAATGGACTGTGTATGAAAGTAGAATGATCAGGGAAAACAAGAGGAGTTGGTGACTGGCTGCTCTTACTTCAGTATCCTTTTAAGTGACACCCCAGAAGGTAAGGAAGATAAAGCTAGCCTTCTTACTGACGATGTAAATTTGTGCAGCAAGAATGAGACATAAAAAACTTCATATAAAGATTAAATGAGACTCTTGAAAATGGGATGGTGGTCATAATCCCTTTGTTAAAATGAATACAATAAGAGATGTTAAGTAATGTATCTGTGAAACAAAAAGGCAAGTAAAAAGCATATAACCTGATGGAAAAATATAAGCAGCAACAAAGGGGACTTTGGGTTGTTAAAACACATGATACACAGCTAAAGAAGAAATGTGAGAAAGCAACAAGAGGTACTTGTGAAATACCAGAATGTGCAAAAGAAAATATTACCACTAGACACTGAGAAGTTATAACTGGTCTTAATAGGCATTCATCAAGACCTCCATGTAGATTATTGTGAGTTATTTATTTACTGACATTTGTTTACTTAGGAAGTTCGACTGGGTAATAAGTACCCATTTACAGTGGAGGCTGCCCAGGGAGAAAAGCTCCAAGGATCTAAACAACATTAAATAAAACAGCAGTATAGATATAATTAAAAAGCATATATACCTACAATTTGACAACTGTATACATAGGATACAATAAAACATGAGGTGACATCAGTGATGTAATAATAAAAGAAAATTACAATTAAAAATGACAATGTATGCAAAAGTATTAGAAGCATAGGGCAGGATTCACGAAGCCTCCGTGTAAGTTATAACTCATACACGGAGGCTGCAGTTAAATGGAGTGATGTCAGCATGCTTTGCATATTCATGAGAGCATGCTGAATCACACTTAAGGCTAACACGGTCCGTGTAAGACAGTAGGGGGCGTGTCCGTAGGCCGAGCCCTGTAAGCGGACACGCCCTGAGAAGAGGAAAAGTTCCCAAAGTAAACACCCACGACAGAGTCCACGGAAATGTGAATAAACAGAACACAACACATGCCCCCACAAACTATGAACAGAAAACATATAAATAAACATGTTATATATTTTTTTTAAATTGTAAAAATGTTTAACCGTGAGTGCGCTCGTTTGCGCGGGCGTGCCCGTAGCGCAGCTACAGTTAGCAGTCAGTGGGAAAGCATATAAGAACTAAATATGCAAAATAAGCCAGGAAGCAATAGCATAGCGGTAGAGATGTTGGCTGAAGAGCAGGCATTCATGGTTCGAGCCCCCACAACACCAATTTTTTATTTTTAGCAAAATAAGCAGGAAACAAGTCCCTGACAAATATGTACACATAAAACCACATTTTATGTAAAATGTAATGAAATAGCCCATTTATATTGAAGAAATGTGAGGTAACAAAAGAATAAAAAATGCCAGATGTGCCCATAGCTGAGCTACAGTTTAACAGAGTGAGTGCATCTGCCCGTAGATGAGCAGTGGTTTAACTGGTGCAAAATGAGTGCCCATAGCTGAGCAGTGGTTTAACATGCTAAATCTATGTGCCCCTAACTGAGCTGAGCGTAATATGCGTGCTGATAGCCAAATGAGGCTTAAAGCAGCGTACCCCGTTTGCGCGGAGCTGCGCACCACGCAAACAAGCTAACCAACGGGCAACGTTGAGCAAGCCGTATCAAAACTGCCTTTACACAGACACACCCCTCAGCATGTCTAGACGGTCATGAAAAATAAAAAGCAGTGGCAAGGTTCGAACCCAGGATACTATACACCATAGTCAAGGTACCAAACCACTAAGCCATGACAGCAGTACCTAAAAATGCAATAATAGCTAATATATAGGAATGAATACAAACTGGAGCATGACAATGCAGGTTTACTGAAGTTGATACAAATCCAAAATGGCCAATCACAGATATGTGTGGGAAAAACAGACTATATAAGCCCCATAGGCGGGAATACACAGCATAAACTATTGTAGAACTGACCTGCAGGCAGAATGACAGGAGTAGGAGAGGGTAGTTGCTTTCGAGCACAGAGGTGGGGCGTTGAGGAGTCCAGGTACATGGTCTGGCTCCTAGTCCACAATCATGAGGCCCAACTCATGAAGGGCCAGGTCCTCTGGGGAGCATACACGGCCGAGGCGTGGGACCGGTTGGCTCATGATCTCACCAGTGCCACAGGGATTCCAAGGACTGGTGAGCAGGTCCGTCACCACCATGCGGACCTGAAGAGACGCAAGCAGGACCAACTGAACCTTTGGATCCAGGAGGCCCGGCAAACACCCAACGCCCCACTACTGAGTAAGTTACATTTAATTATGTATGTAAGAAATTAAACTAGCTGATATTATGGAGATGTGTATTCCAATATTACTTCATTTATATTACAGCTGCAGGTGTCTGTTCTGCGAACCGCAGAGCCTATGGCGATAGGCTGGTGCTGTTGCGCCACCAGGCAGGTCAGTAATCCACTACCAGTAACTGTAAAGAAATATAAAAGTATGACAGTCAGCAAAAGAGTGCAGTGTAGTCAGTAAGGAATAAAATGTGCAAGTAACAGTGTGAAAGTGTCTGCAAGTATTGCTTGATTACAAAAGTGTGTTTCAGCCTGTAAGTTAAACCGAAAAATGAAACTGTCTGACATATATTCTGAAATAAAAATGCCCTACATGTAAGAAAATAGTACACAACCTGCAGCAGGCTGAAAAGTATAGCTGCAGAAGATGATGAAATCACATGTGTGAAATATATCCCTGTTGAAATACTGAAACATGACAGAAGTGAGACTGCTGGAAAGGATTGTAATAACTACAGGTAAAAAATGTCAATAAAGCCTAGAAGTAAGTACCATCCTGAATAGTAAAATGAAAGCAAGTGACAGAGTGTGAGAAAGTGTCATGAATCCAGCAATACAGTAGTAATAACCCCTGAATAAAGTATACTGCAGTCAAGACAGAATGAAATGCATGTGAGAATCAAAACCAAACAGCAAAATCTGTCCAAAGTGTTGCTGCATCTGGAATGTGTATCCCAAAATCTGGATAGGTTGCTCTCAGTCTGCAATATGCAGATAGGATGATTGTCTGATATACAAAACATCCACACTTGTCTACAGCTATATAAAGCAAATGTAGCAGGATGATGTAGCTGAACAAAGCTAGATATGAATGTGCATGAAGAACAATAAAATGTACATTGATGTTGCAGTAACAGTCCTATCACCAAGTTGAAATAGTTATCATATAAGAAACTGTAGTTAGAACAGTAGTGTGTATATAACTGTAGCTATTAGAAATGTATAGCATATGTATTGGTATTCGAAGGTGATAATATTATTTTCTTCACCCCACCCTATAACCACATATAACCCATTCCACGTGAAAATGGTATGTGCAATCACAATTAACACCCCTGGATGTTTGTCCTGTTGGGTCATATATATTTGCATGTCCGTTGATGCATCTGCCCTGTTCATACATCCAAACCTGATGGCCTGTTGCCATCAATTAACCCTGCATGTTGTTGGACTGTGTATTTGTGTTCAAATTATGCATGTGTTATGCACACTGTTCAATGGTGTGAATATCTGGGTGTTTGGTTAATGGGAATACTAATGCATGCTGTTACAACTAATTGTGAATGGTATTATATGTCACTAACCGAAACTGTCATGACATAATGCAAAACATAGGATGACAGGGAAGGCGGGTTCCAGCGGACCCACCTCTCCCACCTCAGCTGGCGAGTGCACCTGGCACTAGTGCTGAGTCTGGACCCTCCTCTGGTGGCCCTGTGCCACCTGCGGGTGGAAGCACTGCAGGGGATGGGGCTCGCCCCCCCTCTGCAAGTGTGGCCGGAGGAGAACCACCACTCACCCTCCGTAGCGTCCGGACTGTGGTGCGTAGGGAGATTCGGGACTCTGTTCTCGAGCCCCTACACCAGCTTGAGGCACGGGTGGTGCAACTAACGGGCATGCCTGTTGCCCGGCCTACACAGCCCCCAGCACAGCCCCATCCTGGGCAGTGAAGGAACAGTGGCAACTGCCTATGGGTGAGGATATCAGTTCCACTGTTGCCATCTGTGGGCTCATGGGCTCTGGATATCCAAACCTCCGTCCCCGTCAATTGTGTAACCCCCCCACACGTGTCATACACCGCCCCTGTATGCGTCTTGTTTGTCTTGTCTGTTTACCTACCCAACCTACCTCCCCAGCTGTACCAACTTCCTTCACCTGACATACCACTCTCACCTGAAAAAAAAAAGGCACTCTGTACCCACAAAAAAATTACGCCCCATACATAGCTGCCCATTCCACACACATGTCTGCTGGACATGGAATCTATCAATTACAATTGGCTGTACAACAAGTATTATTGTTGTCCTGACACCACTCTCAGGGGTGGAAGGTTTCAAATGTCACACCAAATTACATACATATGCACAGCTGTTGCTGATGAAGAAATGGGCAGCTATGGGCCTTACCTACATCCCTTCTGCAAATCCCAAGCTTGTTTCCCTACTGTCTTACCCTCTTTGTGACCCCTTTTTCACCACTTTCCTGTCTCCCCATTTTCTTTTCTTTCAAAGAAAATAGCGCGGGTGTGCGCCAGAGTAAGCACCATTAAGCGGTTGTAAGCGTGTGTGTGCTTGTGTGCGCAGAGCTAAACGCCAGTGCGCATGCGTGAGCTCCGCGCAAACCAACGCTAACCCAGTTACAACTGCTTAAAAGTGCCTTAGTCACTTTGATTGACAGGTCCTGTACTCAGTTCAAAAGCAAAATAAAATCCCACTGTCAGTCCCAAACCCAGGACCTTGGAAACACTAGTCTGTATGACCTACCACTAAGCCATGACTCTTATACAAGAACATTCTGCTAAAATAAATATAACATGTAATAGTAGGGATGAATGTAAAGGGAATATAGGATGTGTAGTACACAAACCATGTCATTTAGAATTACTGTAAAACTACTGGATTTCCATAATAGTAGTGTGTGAACACAAACAGCCATGCTAGTTGGTAGCTTGTAGATAATAATGTCAGTTAAAGTACATATATAAATGTATGTATATATACATATATATATATATATAAATATATATATATATAGTTGTAGGAGTCGTTGTGCATACACACTTGCTACAGGGAACATGGAGAGGAATGGAGAAATGTGAATATACAACACAGCCTGAATCATGAGAGAGATACTAACATTTACACTCACAGAACACTGTCCACAGCACACCAGCATGGTCCCCACCCTTACAATCTGAAAGGGCAACGCCTATCCCACATACCCTTTTATAGCACTGACCTGAAATCACAGTGAGAACTGCAATCAGTACACAACTGGCTGTATGCAATTAGCAAATGCTGGCTTACAATTGGTGCAGAGGCCATCACATGGACCTATGCAGATACCTACAAAAGCATCCAGTGCTAACACTCCACACATGCAATACATTCATTGCACTGTCTGGAAGCAGACAGAGGGAGAGCGAAAAGTGAGAGAGAGAGAGAGAGAGAGAGAGAGAGAGAGAGAACAAAAAAAACAAAAAAAATTATACACTGTGACTCTGTCACCCGAAGCAGTGACAGTAGCAGCAGCAAGCAGAAACAGTGGTAACTCAACCAGCTGCAACAAACACAGGTAATGCAAAGTAGCAGGTTAATAGTGTGCATACTGTGAACCCTCCAAATGTGTCATAGGTCTGTATCCATAGGTATGTCCATGTGATATTTGTGTGTATGTAGTTCCACCCAAAGGGGATGACCATACATTACATGTCAATCAGTCTTAGAACATGATCCTGGCAGCAGTTGTCTGTGCGTTGCCCCAGCAATGGCTGTAGTGACTGCTTTGAAAGGTCAGCCAGGTTCAAAAGGCAGGATTAGCCCATCACAAAGGCACACTGGCTGGGAACAAGTGTCTGCAGGTACCCAATATCACTGCATATGCATCCCATACTGCATAATTCCATAGCTTAGCAGACCAGGCCCGTTATGCATATGATGTGGTAGTTCCCAGGGTCAATCGAGGTGCCTCCTTAGTGGTGTGGGACCACTGTTGCTGTATGCCACTGTCCAGGTACATATCCTGTAGTACGGCCAAGATAAATTATCAGTGTTATATGCAGTTGTATGTCCTCTAGGAGTGCAGGTAGCACACATCCAGGGATACCATGAGGTCACAGTGATGCTGTGTGTTCTTCTCTGCTGAGGGCGGCCCTCACCTGGACATGTGAGATGATAGGGAGGTTACATCCAGCTGTGATAAATATTTCAACTGGTGGGGGAGAAGGAGGGGGGATACGTGCACCGAACATGTCTGCAAGATTGTTGCCAATATCCGTGTGTTTGGTGAATGTTAAGTAGGTGTGTATTAACACAGAGCATATCTGAGGCATGTGGTCCATATGTGTAACATAACTGAAGAAGGCCTTGTGGTCATCTATAGTGTTTGTGTCCATTTCCCTCCCAGAGTAGGCCGTGGCCGTGGCCGTTGTTATGACGGACCGTAGCGTAGTACCAGTGCTGACCACAGATGCCTTCCCTTAATGTGAATGTGCTCTGTCCTGCAGTAGCCTCCTGCTATTGTTATACAATCTGCCTCTGTCTGGGGTCCACCGGACAGGATGCCTAACCTTTGTGCATAGGGTCTGGGTTAGAAATGTGTGTGCAAGTTCCATGCAATCTGTGGCATGTCCGTGGTAAGCATTTGCAAAGGGGTCAGCAGTGTGGCTTGTGGCTTCCACTGGCCCAGTGTGCTGCATGGATACCATCTCAGTCCCAGCAAGTGAATAACTGTCTAATCACATACATATCAAAGTAGTCTACTGTGCTGGTGGTGGTGGTGGGATATGTATATCCAGGCCGAGTAACTTCTGTCCACATCACAGTAGTGGACGGTGTCCCACATACAGTACCTTGGGATGAACCCCCAGAGTGAGGTTGTGCATTGCACCTGTCAGTGTGTGCTGACCGATGGGGCATGCTACTATGTTGTGTGGAATGTGGCAGGTATTGTTGCACAGGTGTTGGCTGAGCACTGATATCTGGTCTTGTACCTGTGTATCCACCACAACACATACACATGCAACATATGGGAGTAGTAGTATATCACTACACATGAGTATCATGTATAGTATGTGTGCCATATATTGCTGACATGGTCTGCTGATATCCTGTTTGTGTTCTCTTCCAGGGAGATGGCGCGTCAGCATAACCCCGCCTACTCTGTGGCGGAAGACGAGGAGATCCACCAGAGCCTGGTGTGGGAGTATGACATCCTGTTTTCCAGCACCAGTCAGAATCAGCAGGAGAGGGCTGCACTCTGGCAAGACCTTGTCCGTAGGGTAAATGATATTGGCACGCATAACAGGACATATGAGCAGGTACAACATCACTGCAGTGATTTAATCTGAAGTGTCCATCAGCGTGCATCAGATATCCACAGGCAACAGGTTGCCACAGGAGGAGGGGTGGCCACACATCCTCCCCTCACCAGACTGGAGGGGCTACTCCTAAGTGTTGTGGCTCCAGCCCCGGAACACCAACAGCAGTACACCTGCATTATGATGGCGGCTGGTTCCACACAGCAGCGCGACATGGAGCGTGCAGGTAATATGCCATATGTACACTTGACTGTTCTGTACACTGTATCATATGCAATATCAATGGCACAGTTGTGCCCACTGACATTAATCTCATCATTTCTGCAGGTCCCTCCAGGGTTACAGCAAGGCAGGCCATCCATGCTGGTGAGGGTGTTTAACATAACCTATAATAGTCCTGATAATGCTAGTAACAGTAGTGTAACTCAGTAGTGCTCTGTGTGTATACTGCGGGGTGTGCATGTGTGCATGTGTGCAGGTGTGCCTGTGCCCATGTGTGCATGTGTGCACGTGTGCATGTGTGCAGGTGTGCCTGTGTCCACGTGTGCATGTGTGCCTGTGTCCACATGTGCATGTGTGCATGTGTGCATGTGTGCCTGTGTCCATGTGTGCATGTGTGCATGTGTGCATGTGTACACGTGACCACGTGTGCATGTGTGCATGTGTGCAAGTTTAATAACACAGCCGGGGATTCTCTCTTTGTAAACTCTGTAAGTAGATCCTGGAACTCACTTCCAGCTGATATTACCCTACTGTCCACCTTAGGTCAATTTAACACTAGACTCAAACAACATTTGTCACTTAACTAGCTATGTCAATGTATCAAGCCTGGCTAACTCGAATGTGTAAAGTCTGTGAACCACTTTACTGTGTAATTTAATTTAATCCTGACTTGTGCTCAGGACTAACATTAACCTGTGGAACATGTTTAACTTGCTTACTTATGTAATCTCTGTAAATAATCTGTTTGTAATATGTAATGCTGGTATTATGTAATGCTGTATCTGCTACCCTCATAGCTTGTCTCCCCGGGCCTCCCCTGGAAATGGACATGCATCCAGTCAGACTATCTCGGTCAACAAATGTAGGATAAATAAATAAATAAATAAAATATATTACAGTGACTACAATACAAGTCAGACATTGACATGCACTGACAGCATGCTGAACACACTGGGGCATATGTGAGGACTCAGAATAGCAGCCTGCCTGGGCATCACACACCTCTGCAGCTGGCACACAGGCATATGTTCCGTCGGAACAGAGCACATGCCACACATGGCACACACATCCCCTGTGCCACACACTCACAGCCTGTAGGGCTACACAACTCACCTGATACAGACGTGTCAGGTACCTGTCTTGTGTGCTGCACTGGGGTCCCGCTCAACAGGCTGTATCTGGTGAAGGTCACAGTGATATGCCTCAGGGGCACTATGGTCCACCACAGAACACATGCATACAGGTCAGTCAGAGGCATGGACACATATGACTCACTCATTGACCATGCCAGTATGGCTGCCTGAGACATACCTCCCTGGACTACATGATTGGGAACATAGAATGGATCTCTCAGCATGTGGCACAGGCCAGTATGAGCCTGATGTTGGTTGCCAACATACCCTCACCAGGTATGCTACCACTATATGTGGGAAGGGTGTTGTATGTCTACATTATGCTCAGTCTCCACTGTCATTCATAGGGTATCCACTGGCTGTCAACGTGTGCTTACATGCTAGGGAAGCCACAATGATGTGCAAGGGTCATCTTGCACGTGACACCCATTGCCCGATGTATAATGGCAAAGCTCCTTGGTACACACATACTGCCTTATGCTGCAGGACATGGTTTACATAGCCACCTCCGTGGGTATCACACAGGTTAGGACACTAACAGTGCTGCTACACAACAACAGCAGTGTACACCGGAAGATGCATGCACCAGACACTGTCCTCAGCACGGTGAACTGCAATGTCTGTGCAGTACCAGATTCATGATTCATGGCTCACAGGTGTTACCCATCACTGACAGGTTATGCCCCATACCATGCCTGTCATCCCCTACACATGTAATACACATGGATAGGGGGGTGGTATCCCAAGGTACCACAGATACACACACCTCCAGGTTGTTGGCACAGCACAAAGCATCAGGGCCTAATCATGTGCAGCTAACAGTGTGTCGGACTGCCATCTGGTTCATAGCCTGGCACACACAACCCTCCCATACACAGGAAGACCACCTATCCTCCATAACAACACTGCCAATATGACAGTTTCAAGAACTGTGTTTATATGGCTGGACTGCATCCAGCCAAACATTGTGTGTGAGCATTACTGTAGCTACAACACACTAGTTGAAGGGTTCACAGCATGTGGTCACTGAATTGCAGTGGAATGACATGTTACCACTACCACAACAGGTGGGAACATGCAGCACCTGTACATCGACTACATGTACACTATATGGCCCAGACCAGATGTGTATCCCCTGCTGTAGGTATTTCACCATATACACCCACACTGTATAGAGACATACCACGTGTGGACCCTGCACAGTAAGACACAGTCATATTGGTATACATTGCAAATACCATTTATCCACTCAAGGCATGTGTCAGACATGGTAACTACTGCAGGTCACAGGTATTTATGTGTATGTGTCACACACATACATCATTTGTGCAATGCCATTGCTGGTTTAGGCAATGGCATGCATTGTTATGTACAAAGACCCACACAAGGTCATACTGTGTGACACAACCACACGTGGCAGTTGTGGGTTACCAAAACATACCTATCTGTACTCTGACAATGGTAATAGACACAGTAGCAGAGCGCACTATTGGCATTACTAGCCAACTAGCCCTGTTTGGCTGTGCTGATAGTGTGGTGACATCCTCTGTGTTTACTGGGGGAGTATGCAGCATCTGGTGTATTGTAGTATTTGCCAAAAGGATCTGTTCTCTCACACTTGCATTTACACACACCCTACTACCCCCACACACACGTACACTTGCCATTTGCAGGATTCATTCCCCTACCTAACTAAGTCATGACACGTGAGAGAGACGCATTAGCAAAGTGCACTATTCGGTTTATTAGACAGTGCCTCTTCTCTGGCTGTACTTATAGGGTGCTGACAACATCAGTATTTTGAAAGGGTAATGTGCATCAGGTAGTGTGGTCTCCTGATTGCCAAATCTAACATGTTTTTCATATGGAAATGCACACACACAAACTCCCCACATCCAAACACACACACATGCCATTTACAGGTTTCAAACTCCTACCTAACTACATTACGATACTCGGGAGAGATGCATTAGCAGAGTGTGCTATTCACATTACTGGGAAGCTTCTCTTCTCCTGCTGTACTTATAGGGTGCTGACATCATCTGTGTTTAGAAAGGGGAGTGTGCATCCTGTAGTGTGTTCTCCCAGTTGCCAAAAGGGACATTTCCCTCACACATAATTGCACACACACTAACCCCCCTCATCCAAACACACACTTGCTATTTGCAGGATTCAAACCACTACCTAACTATGTTATGACACTCCAGATGGACGCATTAGCAGAGCATGCTATTCGCATTACTGGGAGGCTTCTCTTCTCCTGCTGTACTTATAGGGTGCTGACATCATCTGTGTTTAGAAAGGGGAGTGTGCATCCTGTAGTGTGTTCTCCCAGTTGCCAAAAGGGACATTTCCCTCACACAAATTTGCACACACACTAACCCCCCTCATCCAAATACACACACACTTGCCAGACTCAAACCACTACCTAACTATGTTATGACACTCGAGACGGACGCATTAGCAGAGCGCGCTATTCGCATTACTGGGTGGCTTCCCTTCTCCTGCTGTACTTATAGGGTGCTGACATCATCTGTGTTTAGAAAGGGGAGTGTGCATCCTGTAGTGTGTTCTCCCAGTTGCCAAAAGGGACATTTCCCTCACACATAATTGCACACACACTAACTCCCCTCATCCAAACACACACACTTGCCATTTGCAGGATTCAAACCACTACTTAACTATGTTATGACACTCAAGATGGACGCATTAGCAGAGCGTGCTATTCGCATTACTGGGAGCCTTCCCTTCTCCTGCTGTACTTATAGGGTGCTGACATCATCTGTGTTTAGAAAGGGGAATGTGCATCCTGTAGTGTATTCTCCTAGATGGCAATAGGGATACTTCTTTCAAACAGTCTTGAACACACACTAACCACCTCCACACACACTGAGCATGTACAGGATTCAAACCCCTACCTAACTATGTTATGACACTCAAGACAGACGCATTAGTGGAGCGCGCTATTTGCATTACTGGGTGGTTTCCCTTCACCTGCTGTACTTATAGGGTGCTGACATCATCAGTGTTTAGAAAGGGGAATGTGCATCCTGTAGTGTGTTTTCCCAGTTGCCAAAAGGGACATTTCCCTCTCACAGCCTTTCACACACACAAACCCCACTCACCCACACACACACTGAGCATTTGCAGGATTCAAACCCCTACCTAACTATATTATGACACTTGAAAAAGACGCATTAGCAGAGCGCACTGTCCGAATTACTGGGCATCTGTTCTGCACCTGTAGTATTTATAGGGTGCTGACATCTTTATTTCTACAGAGGTATGTAGATGTAGTACTACCTGTCAGGTGGGGGATAGCATATATATGCATTTGCAGCCACCTACGTCAGGGTCAGATATGCACATCGCACTGGCAGGTTATGTTCTATACCATGTTTTGGGACCACAGGACCTGTAACACACAACACAACCAGTACAGAACACCACACCCACATCCAGGACACACACTTAGCTACCCTGGGAACAGTGCCAGGATATGCAGGTATTCACATACACCATTCCAGTTGTTAACATCAGGTACAGGCATATTGTGTGTGAGAACTACTCAGGCCTCTACCACTTTACCCTACAGCCACTGCAATTTGTGGGTCCATGTGCTATGGCAGAACCACACACCACAGCCACATGGGTGAATACATATTGCACCTGTCCATCTGCAACGTGGGTATTCACTGTTCCACACCAGAGGTAGACCACCATTGTTGATATCTGACCATACCCACCTTTCCCTGGACATCCATATCTCATCTCCACCCCCAGGCAAGGTTGTCACTGCACACAAACTGTGTTTAGCACAAGCAGACTCTACACTTGTGTAGACTGGGGTGGATGACTTCAGAGGACCCATGCTGGAGGACTATACTGGCCACTCAACATAATCCTTGACAATTGCATTCTATGAGCATGTGTACAGTTTGCATTGGTCATGCTATCCCACATATACCCATGACTGCTCCACAACAAGACACCTGTCAGCTGTACACCAGCCATATATGCGCCGTACAACAGACAGAGTGACCTAATACATTGCAGAGCTGTAGCCCACAGAGGGAGGACATCTGTGGTCAGTTCCGGCACGGCACTTCATTCACACATACTCATTACAACACAGTGTTGACAGTAGAATTGTCCAGGGAATGCAGATAGGGCTCCCCTCAGTCTGTTATTGACGGACACCTACTGTCAGAGATCCTCAGCAACCCTCTCATAGCACACACCAACAACATGGCTGTGGCTTAGCACATTCAATCCCTGAGACCTCCACGGTGCCCCTGCTTGACAGAAGCACAGCTCACTAGCCTCACCTGTTGCCTTCTGTGACCTACTTTACAGTGTCACAGTAGTCTACTATCCTGGGGATGCAGATGCCAAGCACACTCTGGCTGAGCTGTCATTCCCTGGGGCAAGAAGCCTAGTATTGACCTCTACACCCATATGGTCAATTGTCGGATGCACAATATTTGTTGTGCTGTTCTACTGTTTGCAGGTCTTTATTGCCATAGCATTCCCTGTTCCTATGACCAACTTGTGTATATGTGTTTGCATATGACAGCGATCCACTATATCACTTATGTCTCTGTGGTCATTTACTGTGTGCACTGGGCTGATTGCTGTGTTGTGGTTGGTTCCTGGACTGACACATACAAATACCAGATATGCGTGGCCAACTGCTAAATGGAGATATGGCCTAAGTGTGTGGGCATGCCCAGTTCAGCCTTTCCATGGCATGTTGTCTGACATATGCCTCATTTATCAAAGTGTGCGAGCATGCCCAGTGTGAGCTTTCCATATGTTGCACTCTGAAGTCCACCACATATTTGGGTGTGTGTGAACTTCAACAATATCGCACGTTTATGATTGTGTGTTGGGTGACATGTTGTGTACTAACTGGCCAACTGCTTCATGTCTGCCACAACAGGGATTATACTGTGCCTGCAGGGATTGCATGGGATACTTTGCAGACAGTTCTCAACATACTTTCATAATGACCTAACACTGTAGTACCGTATAGTGTACTGGTTCGGTACTTTCACTGTGGTGGACAGTATCCTGGCCTTTAGTCCTATGACTGCTTGACATCTTCATAGTGAGCACAACAGACTGTGTAGGGGCCAGTTGTGCACATATGACCATGTTGCAATATGTTCAGATATGGACTACCTACACCAGGCTCGTCCAACATTGCTAGTGTATTCCACAACATGGGTGGACATTGGCACACACTAGCGATGTTCCCTAGGCCATTTCTGATGCTAGTCACAGGGTGTGTTTGTCCTTCGACACACATTGTAACTGGAGTTTGCCATGACATATGTCATGGTTAGTATACTGTGCCGCCGTCTACCTCTGACATAACAGTGATACCCAGGGTAGCCTACCATCTCCCATACACTCATCAGGATGCCTCTTGAGGGGTGTTGATATGTGGCTCTCTGTATGACCTGTACCAGGAGTTTACTGAAGTGTGGGGGTGCCTTCTGTGTTATGGATCATTCTGTACAGCTTGTCCCATGTATGTCAGTGCTGGGGTTCAGGTCTCTCATGTGCATAGCTCACTGCCATTCAGATTGTACAAGGTGCAACATGTTCATTCATTCTAGGTTGGACATGGCTTCATACATCAGGCACAGCTTTCCTGTAGCTGGGAAGGATGGCGGTGTGTGGGGCTGCAGTTTGTTTACTCAGGCAACACATGGCATCTGTTCATGCTCTTTGCTACCCCTGGTGGGGTACTGTTGTGGACTTTACAGTTGATGGAGGTGTCTGCTGCGGTATATCCCACAGGGGCTATTGTAGTCAGTTGTGATGCTGATGGAGGATGGCTGCAGAGCCACAGTAAGTTCCCCTTATCTACATCTGCCAACCTTCATGTTTGGGTGGGTATATGGTACATGTTTCTGCGAACACTACAGCCACATGTTTGTCCAGTGCAGGATATTTATCACCTTTTGTACCCAGGTCTCACATTACATGTTAGGTACCTCATGGGTTAACACCTGTGTGGTAATTTGTGGGCACTTACTGTATATCCACGGTGGTTGTCTATACACAGTTCTGCAATTAGCTTGCTGACATGGCTATGGCTACAGTTGTCTATTTGTTGGTGGCCCTTTTGTGGGTTGCTAGTGTCAGCTGGGGGTCGGATATGGTGGGCTGTTTGTACTCCTCTGCATACATGCTCAGTCACAGTCCTTCCATGTTGGCCTATACCTATGGGACATATATACAGAATGGGGGTGGGGGGGCCAAGACCAGGCCTTGTGGGATGCCACTCATATCCGCTTTGTAGTCTGACATGGATGCGGCATGTTTGACCATGTCAGTTCTGTCCTTGGTCTGGTTTGCAACCCCTCTACTGACATAGGGGTGTATATTTAAGCTGGTGAACATATCCATACTGAACCCGTACGGTATTGTCTAGAAGCATGTGCACGGTCCAGCTACGCTGTGTGGACCACATTGCCCTCATCAATGACCTTAATGACTGCTTCAACTGGGTCAGACATGTTTAGGGGCCGGTTCTGCAGTTACAACAACCACAGTGTGTAGGGTCCAGTATCAGTAGGTCCACAATAGCCTTCTGTCTGTGGTACATACTGATCCTTTCCATAGCTGTGCAGAACAAGCTTGTCAGGATCCTGGGGTGGTAGTTTGGAGTATCCATTCAGGCAACACCTTTGTTGTGATGGACCACTGTTGTTGTACACTGCTCTTTGGGTACATATCCTGTGGTAAGGCTGATATTGGGCAGTAGTGTGATTTGGCATTCCATTATTCTTGGAGTCCATGTTGGCCTCAGCACAGGACACCATCACATGCCTTTGCTGCTGTGTGTTCTGCTTTGCAGATGATGGCTGTTACCTCAGCATCTGCAATGTCAGGGGACCATCAATCTGCTGGGATAGGTATTTTGCACTCGGGGGGGGGGGTTTGCACTACACATGACAGGTTGTATGTTAGCAATATGTGTGTGTGTTTGGTATGTTGTTTGTAATATCTGTGTGATTCAGAGCATATCTGTGGATGCCCAACATGGTTCCTACCATCAGTTGGGTAAGCCTTGTGATTATCCTTAGTGTCCTGTACGTTTTGTATCTTCATAGGTTCATGGGTTCATACTAGGCTAGACACCCTAGGCCATTAGTAAGCCTAGCCAGAGTGTGTGTGTCTTTCGCCACCCCTTGCTCTGTTCAATTATGGCCATTTATGAGGTTCTTCACTGTGTCTTTGTCTGGTCGTGACACAGCGGGGACCCCCAGTATACATGTACAGTCATCCATCCACTTGGCAATATTCCTGTTGAGGGGTGTCAGTGAGGGGCTCTGCCTACCATGTATTGGGATCCTGTTTCTGGGTGTGGGGAGCCTATGGGTTATGTATCTGTCCCTCCAGCACATCTTATTTCATTATGTGTTGAGGCTGACATCTGTGACTCTCACAGCTCCAATGGCTTTGATTTCCTATGGTGTAGCATGTCCATTACTCCTGTGTTGGACATGGCCTTGTACAACAGACATACAATGCCTCTGTGTAGGCAGTGTGTGACTGCAGTCAGCAGGGGTGTCTACAGCCAGGCAGCATATGACATATATTTCACACCCTTTATCTTGTTGGTGGGGTAACTATGAGGTCTTCCGAACTGCTGCAGGTGTCACGTACGGTACATCCCATATGAGTCATTGTTCTAGATTATGGGTCTGATAAGGGAACAGTACAGCGGCACAGTGACCTCTGTTGATGTTGATGTGAATCCTTTCATGATACGGTGTCCAGTATCAACAGTCTTCATAGCCACATTGGCATTGTGGGTGTCACATGACAGATTAATATCGACCTGTGTCCCTAGGTCCCTGATTACTCCTTGCATACATAATGGTTTGACACCTATGTGGTAATTTGTGTGTACCTTGTCTGGTATTTGGTGGGACATTCATACTGTCCAGTGTCTTCGGATGTCTGGGTGGAGTTCTTGTGTGTGAGAGTGTGGTCTGTCGCATGCTACAGAATGTACAGCAGTTTTGATTACAGTTATGTGCACATGGGTGGTGTCCGCTGCTTTGTGCATTGTCAGTTACCTGGCAATATGGGTGTCTGTGCTGCATATGGATACTCCCCCTCCTTTGATGTTTTGGTGCAGGTGTTGGGGCCATAACACATGATATGTGGTATAACCTAGTAGTGCTGGTGTGCTATCACTAGGCTTGCAGCAGGCTTCTGTCACTGCACAGACATCAATGTTCTCCATAATGGGAAGTGCCTCAGGGGCATGCATATTGCAGTTGACACATCTGGCATTGGTCAGCATTACCCTTATGTTTCCTACCACTTATGTTTTCTAGGGTGGTGGGTAGTCTCTTTGGCCTTGCCTACATACGGCTCTATGGAGGTGGCAAAGGCCTTATCCAGTATCGAGATGCACATGGGTAACAGCTGACAGCCATCCCTGGAACAGCAGCATGGCTTGTCATGCTTGACACCTCAAGCAGACACACATTAGACCCTCTTGGACTGACAGCTGTAACTGTGCCAGCTGTTAAACATGAGCATTCTGTGTTTGTACTGTGGCATCATTCTTGGTGAGGGTTGGATGCTGCACACAGCCAGTGTCATCCCGCCCTGGGGTACATACTCAGAGGGACCATCCATGTCTCTTTTGATGTTGACCAGGGAGGTACATCTCAGGTAATTCACACCAGCATGGACATTGAGTGCATCATATTTCTGCTTGCTTTGGGGTGACCAGCGTACTTGTGTTATGTGGCATTTTTTGGCAGCCTACAAGCAGCTTACTCTACCCTTTCCTTTGTTCAGTCTGGTGAGTGGGACAGCAGTGTCTCTGCCTATACAGACACCTATTACGACTGTATCAGGCATGTTGTTTCTCCTTCTGGCCTGTGACTGTTTGGCACACCAGCTTTGTGTACTATTCGTTGCATGTGCTATGTTTGACGGTTGTGGTTGCTTGTGATCTACTTTGGAGGCTTCTGTTGGTGTGGTGTGTTTGTAATTAAGGCCTCCGGGAATATTTGTCTGTGTTTATGTGTTTGGTTTACAGTTGTGGTAGGTCTATGTGGGACTGGGTTTGTGGTGTATGTGGTTACCTTCTCCTCCTGACTAGTTTTGGCAGTACTGAGTTGTTGGAGCTCAGCCTCTGGTTTGGATACATGGATGCATCTATCACATATATTTGTATTTATTGGGGGGTGTTGTGGTTGTCTGTGTACTTGGTACTGGCGTCACATTGCCTCTGGATTCACAGATTCTACTTGTTGTGGCTGGACTTAGTGGATTGTATGTGTGGACATATGTTGTTGCCATACTACTGGTCAGTGATTACTTCCCTTTTTATGTTTGCTCTATCATGTGGTAGCTTCCTCATTCTCTTGCATGGTTTGGTAATGGCTGGAGGCCAGCATGCCAGATGCTTGCGTGTATGGCATTGTGTGTTGTTGTTATTTGTGATTGCATACTCCAAGCATTCCTGGCTGTGTTCATGGAATGCCTGTATAACATGTTCTGTGGTGTGTCCCATATTCTGCACTTGAACAGGGCCTTTTGTGGATTCAACATCGGTTTTGAGGGCTGCAACCTATACTTTACACATGTTTTTCACTGTGGTATTCTGGCCAGGGACTGGGGTCAGGGTGTGTATATCCAGTGTGATTACTCTATGGTCTGGTCTTACCAGTGAGGGGTACACTTCTCATCTTGCCATCCAGTACACATGTTGCTGATTATCACATCCAGTATGCTTACCCCTCTTATGGGAGTGGTACATTGTTCCTGGGCATTTTGTTTTATGGAATCTGGGTAATTTTCTCCTACTGTGTTGGTGCTAGTACAATGCTACCAGTGTATGTCTGGGTATTTTCAGTCAAGCAATATAATGTGGTTTGGGGGGCTTGATATATTCATGTATTCCGACATAGGCCAGATGCTGTTCCTGGTATTAGGACAGTAGTCTGCAGCAGGCTATATACTGCGAGGCAGTTTTAGCCATTGGTATTTGACCATGGCTATTCCATGCTGCTTCTTGTTGTGGTACCAACATGGGGTGTGGTTATCCTTGCCATTTCTTGCTAGTCACCCTCCTTTTGTAGCTTGTTCCATGTTTTGCGGCTGTACAGCACAGTATGAGGTGTGACCTGGTAGTGTTAGGGTGCTGATGTGAGCCTTGCCCAGTTCTCTATTACAGGACTGGTATCTACATTCTCCATACTGTGTGCATTTACACTGCACACATCTTGCTGTTTATACATCTGTCATTGGGTAGCATTACATCTAGGTTCCTATCCCTTGTAGAACCTATGAAGGTGGGTTTGTGTTTTGAGACTTACCTATTCAGGGCATGCTGTGGGTACTGACAGCCTTTGCCGCTATCCATGGAGCATGGCATGATAGGTGCACGCCACCCCTAGCAGGTGGTGCATCATGTCAAGCTCCGCATGTGTTCCCAGCCTGAAACACATTGGCTCCCCTTTGACTGACTGCATTACTTCAGCCAGTTATTGCACTTGATCATCCCATCGTCATTTTGTGGCTTCATGCTTGGTGAGGGTGGATGTTAGTCAGGATGCTCAGGTGTGCATTTAGTACATGGTGTTACATTACTTAACACATAGCATTCATGCCTCAGGTGGTGCTGCAGGGCTGCCTCTGTCGGATGCGCATATTACACTTCCCTGTACATGTTTGTGAGCAGGTCATGTCATTTTAGGCATCCATGTTATTATTTGAGTGAGTCAGAGGGGGTTCCCAGGGTTCCTACTGAGCCAGTGTATGTGCTATGCGTTGCCTCTTTGCCAAGGCCAGGGCATACTGGGCACGCCTCCTTCTGCCTACTGGTGCAGGCTCAGGTTGTTCCTCCTCTGAGTCACGCTCTGCCTGTGATGGCCTTGGCAATGGTGGGGGGCTGTTTGGCCAGGCCCTATGCTGGTCCTGCTGCAGCTGTTTTCACAAGATCATATTATGTAGCATAGCACATACCATGACAATTTGGGTACATGTAGTTGGTGTGTACTGCAAGGCTCCACCAGATGTGTCCAGACACCGGAACCGTGACTTGAGCAGCCCAAACAGACGCTCTATTACATTACATGTTTATGTGTGTGCCTCATTATGGCGTTCCTGTTCAGGTGTGTGTACGTTTCTGATGGGTGTCATCAGCCACGGCTCCAGTGCATAACCTGCATCCCCCACTAGGTGTCCGTGTGGGATGTCCCCATTGGCAAATGTCTGGTACAGCTGCGTCAAATGCCAGATGTGCGAATCGTGGTAACTCCCAGGGCAGCCAGCACACACATTCATTATTATGCCCTGGGCATCACACACGACCTGGCAGTTGATGGAGGGGAAGCCCTTGCGGTTAATGTAGGCCCTACCCTGCTCACCGGCTGGTGCTTTGATGTGTATGTGCGTGCAGTCTATTGCACCCAGTACCTCAGGGTATTCCGCTATTTGATGGAAGAGATGCATATTGCTGGCCAATACCTCACGGGCATTGGGGAAATATACATGATCACCGACATGTGCTGACATGGCATCTAGGAACTGGTGCAGTACCCTGGAGGCTGATGCCTGTGATATCCCCATCATATCGCCAGTTGGTCTCTGGAAGGTACCTGTTGCTAGTATTCTTAGGCCAACACATACCTTGGTTTCCAATGGGATGGGTTCCCCTCTGTTGGTTCTGTGTGTGAGGCGTGGCCTGCACAACTCAACAATTTGCTGCAGGAGCTCTCTGTCCACTCTATAGCGCTCTACTATCTCCAGCTCATGTAACCCGTGGTAGATGACCCTGGGCCTGTACACTCTTCTCCGTCTCCTCACTGTGGGTTGTCTGGCACCATCTGCATTGTCACCACCCTCAGCAAGTCGCCTATGCCTCATTATGACAGCTATGGCAGACCCTAACATTTCTGCTCTGAGTGAAGCTTTTTCAGTTTTCACTTCTATTAGCTTACTCCTGTCTTGCAGTGTCTCTTAAGGGAAACATCCTGCACTACTGTTTGCAGAGTTTTAAGTACTGGGCTGGACTACTATTCTGCCTGTGTAATTGCCTGCTTCTAATTGTTTTCACCTGCTAGCTTCAGCAGTTATCCCTGATAGCTTCCTATTAATTCTGTTGCTTCCTTTTTCCTCTCTGTTTCCTCTGGGGGGAGCAACATGCATACCATCAGAAACACGCTCACAGTGGCTTACACGTGCCACACATGCTTACACGGTTCAGAATCTACTTATTCGGGTTAAACCGCGCGTACACCTGTGCAAACACTGTTACACATCTGCCAACAGCCTCCAACAATACTCAGCCTGCCCTACACGCGCACACACCAGCGCAAACAGTGTTAAACATCTCCCAACATGCTCCCACATGCTCAGTCTGCCTTACACGCGCACACACTGCCCTACTCGCACTTCATGGCGTGCACACGTGCATGCACGCCCAGCAAGAAACGTTGGTGTACGTAACAGTGTACACCTTCCATTTCTTGACTTTCCCTGACTTATCTAGTGGCACACCTCTTTCTATGATCTGTGTCTGTCATCTGTCATGTTACACTGACCTCCAATGAACTGCATTTTTTCTACCATTCCCCCCTGTGATTTCACCTATCTCCTACTCTATTCCTCCCCCTTATGGGTCTCTTACACTACTCAGACTGTGCTCATTTGCTATGTGACTGTGAGATTCAGTATCCGTACCCTCATTTACATGAGATTGCCTACTAATGCTTAGTTACATGTCTTAGACTCAGCTTCCCCCCTTAGCAACCACTACACGGTGGCCATGTTGTTTTTGGTCTGCTGGTCCCTGCATTGTCATTCCATGTATTGCATGAAACCCACATTTGTGGGTTTATAACCTTCTTTTTTATGTTTTATACAGCGCAGCTTTGCTGGGCTGCACTGGGTTTAAACATCGGCGATCGCCAAAAAAAAAAAAATTATAATTTTATTTTTGGCATTGGGTTATATTGCCAATGGCCACATATTTGGCCATTGGCATGCTGCCTGAGTCATATGCAACCTTTTTTTGGAGCTGACATGGCTCCATTGTGGAATTTGCAGAAATGTACTCAGTTGTCAACTGAGTACATTTCTGCAGCTAAAACGTCTCCTACACGGACTGGTTTCTGCTTTGTGGATCGCTAATATACCTCATTTGCATACCTTTCGGATGCAAGTGAGGTATTTAGCATGTCCAAGCCCAGTCCGTGTAAGAGACGTTTTAGCTGGTCTCTTACACGGAGCTTAGGGCTGTTCCTGGATCGCGAGGCTTGCATGGAGTGTTGCACGTCTCTTACACTCCGTGCAAGCCTTCGTGAATCCTGCCCATAGTCTACTATGCTAGAAAATAATCAAAACAGATGCTACAAGTCCCCTTAAGAATGAGGAGGGGGCAAATAGATGGTATTCTGAAAAGTTATTAAGGATGTAAAGGATTTCGTGCCTTCTTTCAACTGTCCATAATTTTGCACAATGTCCGGATTTTTGTCTTATATTTTTAGTCTGTTCCTCATCATATTTGTGATTTTCTGACAAGTCAGTAAGGACTGAAGTCACTAAATATTGTAGACATCTCAGATTCAGACTCCAAGTCCTTTAGAAAATACATGCTGATGTAAAAGCTGTTATTCTAGCAACTTCCTAAGTTTATAAGATTAATATTTAAAATTTGTACCTGATTTTGGGCTTTTTCTAGAATTCTTGCACTAAGAGGTGGAGAGGTATGGTCAAGATAGCCACAGCTCTAAAAGAAAAGGCAAAAATGCAACAACATGCATGACGCAGAAACTATATAAATAGCAACTACATATAAAGTCTGAACAGAGGTCAAGAGTGCACAGGGCAGAAGTAATGTAATTGCAATATAAACTGCTGGTTAAGACGGAGTAATGTTTTATCAAGTATGTAAAGAAATGACTTGAAAATGAATTGGTGAAACCGGTACTAAGTATAAGCTATTTACAAAGGATAGTACACTGCACAATATGAAAGTTTAGTTCTTTGTCTTTATTGTAAAAATAAGACTTCTTTAGAACTTTGGTGAAGCACCATACAGTGATTTAAATACTAACTGATCGTGCATCATGTGATCTTTACAATAATAAACTACAACATTCTTAAAGCAATACTTTCATTTAAAAAACTAAGTACTAAAAAAAAATCATTCTTTCAATAAACATTTAATATTAATACTCTTGTTGATCCCTGGTAATCGATCTGTTTGTTAAAATATTTGCCAATGAAGTTCTTTAACTTCTAAGTGGTTTTTAAAGTTAGCACTTAGAGGTACAGGCTCAACGTAATCTACAACAAAGAATGAACATTTTTTAAAGTCTCATAAAAAATGTTTGCATGCCTAGCTAGAGCATTTTTTACATCGTTATTTTTAATTGCCAGTAAATGTTCTGATATATGTCAACAGGCACTGTGCCACTGTAATTCAGAGGAAACATAAGAAATTGACTACAGATACTAATGCTTTCTTGAATGGTCAAACGTATCCCATTAAAAAAGCAAATGGTACTGATGATGGCAACATAGCTACAGGTGGTCAAGGGCTAATAATTGAGAATGTCAATGGAGCAGTTAACAACAATAATATTTACTTAATTCCAAGCATTTCTCAGTATCTGAGGCTTCCAATATTAATGACATTACTTCTGTGTTAGTTATGCTGTGACACTTAGTTCATCTTCTCCTTTTTGAGAGAGTCTACCACCGAATCATGGGAGGAAGCAAGAAGTAGCGAGGGGCAAACAGTAGGGCAGAGGAAGTGAGAAATAATGCTTGAAAAGTCAGACTGCAACATTTCAGTATTTACTTACAGCAACTTTGTTCTACAGGAAAATCATTTATCTGTTTTTAAAAAAGGTCTTACTTCTGTACCATTATGTCGGGTAAATCTTGTTAGTTGTTTGGGGTTTGGACTTGTTCTGCTGTTTCCTGTGTGTATGTAAAGAAATGGTTAGATTAGATGGGGCAAGTAGGTCTTTCGTGCCCTTAAAATATCAGCTTCTGTGTTCAGTACTTGCCTAATTAGATACATTATTTCTTAAGAAAAAACTAAAACAAATCTTGATAAACTTCCTAACATGCCTGCTATCACTGTATCTTTGTCTATGTGGCTATCTAAATTAACATCTGTCAGTCAGTCCACTCTGATGCAGCACGGGACATCGGTGCGCATCTACAACTTTATGGTGGAATCATGTCTCATGGCTCAGTTTTGATCATTAGCTATCAGCTGATGAGTAAATTTACTTGACATTGTTCTGACATTATTATCATGTTATACAACATCTTCAGTTCATGGATCATTGTACACATCCTGTGACTGATAAGCTATGTAGCTACTGACCACACTGAAGATTTGTGCTGTTTAACCACCATGTCAATTACAGATGTGCATTTAAGATGGAAGAAAACTGAAGGCATGTTTAGTTTGTCTCCTGAGTGTTGCAGCATGCATCATTTAGAAGCACCTCCCATCATTTGGCCCCCCTTTTCCAGTTATCCCATTCCTTTTTAAAATATTAAATTGTTTTGTCCCACACAACCCAGTCCATGAGTCCATTCTGTTTTTTGCTGCTACCCTCTCAGTGGGACAGTACTTTCTCACATCCATGCTAAAGCTTGATCAGTTAGAAAGGAATCACCTCTAGAATCCCTATAGTTCATTTTTAGTTCATCTTAATGATTTCTGTGGAACCATATCATTTCTTCTTTTCCATTCAATCCTATAAGAAGAACTCCAGGCCCCCTAGCCTCTGGTCATACAGTCTCTCCTCCATCATTTTTACCATCTTAGTGTTCTAACCGTATACCATTTCCATCATATTTATTTCTTTTTCTTCATAATGTTACTCAAAATTTGATACAGCATTCCAGCTGAGGCCTCATTAATGACTTATAAGTGAGAAAATTAATATTTTTTCAGCCTGAGATTTTCATCCTTAGTTGGTAAAACTGGTACGACTTCATAGTGAATGGAGTGGTTTACTATCACAATGCTGAAGTGCAAATCCACTTTGATAAAGTCTGGAGGCCAAATGGTGACAATGTTGACCCCAACATTGTTGAAGTACAACTCTCGCCCCTATCTCAACCCATGTTAACGCTTGTTCCGAGGTCGAATTCGAGACATACTTCAACAATGTTAGAATTCAACATTGTCACTTTCGTGGATGTGGGTCGCTGGTACCATCATTCGACAGAGTCCGCTTCAACATTGTGATAGTAAACCAAATTGAGTAGTTAAGTAAGCTATGTTCTTATTGTAGTTTCTGGTGTGGTTCTATATCCAGGCAACTCATTTATCATGCCTTATTAGAGGAAAAAAAATCTTAGATATTCTTTCCACTTTTAACATTCATAAGGCAACAGGGCCAGATAACATAACTAATAGGGAATTAGCTCAGGAATGACACCAGTCCTGGTCTACAACTGCTGAAGGATCCTATAAGGATTCAACCAAACAAATTTTTTTTAAGGAAGCTTTAGTGGCCCAGGTTTATAAGGAACTTGGAGTTATAGTGACCAGTAATTCACACTTGCATGTTAATTATTATAATAATTTTCTTAAATACTTCTTGTGATGAACTTGTTGTTTTTCAGGGACAATGTTTCTGACTTACAAATGCAGACAGAGATACTGTTTGTTCATTTGAACAGATACACTGACTTCCATGACTCATCTGATGTTGGCAAATAAGTTCTACATTTGGAATTGCATTTAATACCTATAGATCTATAAATGGATAGATAACATAAATTAAAACGTTTACCCATTAGCACTTTGAATTGTGGAATGTTATATCTCTAAATGCCTGCACACACCCTTATATTCCAGAGCATTTTCTGAAAAATCAAATTAAAAACCATAATCCAAACAGAGATAAATATACTGTGAGCAATAAATGTTAATCTAAAGGCACAAACACCAATGTTATCAGCAGAAAGCCTATGCAGTGATGATAGTGCATTCATAGTCTTTATCTGTACAGTGTAATATAATGCACATAAATCTAATATTATATGTTTCCTTAATACATTTCACATCTAGGAAAGTATACATATTGGGCATAGAGTGTCAGATCACTTTTGTTCACCCAGACATTAGCTTTCACATGACATCAGTAATAATGTGAGTGCTTGTTTATAGACATATTTACAGAAATATGAAAATGCCCGCTTTTTTGTGTAATTAATAGTGCAATTAACACTGAATATCTCGGTAATCTTTTAAAATATGAGGACCCAATACAGAGAGTCCCAAACTACAGAGACTGAGTGGCAGAAAAAATGGACTTACATATACCAAGTCTTTGATGCCCATTTCTGAGAATATTCCCTTTTGTCTGAGGTATGGCACTTTCAGAATTAGCATATATAGGTTTGGTGGTATGGAGGGTGGAGGGGAGCTTGCCATCCCCCCACACCACACCCCAAAAAAGAAAGTTTAAAGGACAATGGTGTCAAAGCCATGGCCTGAAGCTCAATGCCAAAAAGTGTATTGTCATCCCCTTTGGTAAAATCTCCGTACCCATGAACTACCACATAGCTGGTAGTCTACTTAATGCTGAAAATGTGATAAGAGACCTTGGGACACAGGTGGACAGTAGTCTCTCCTTTGATAATCACATCGCCACAGTGGTCAGGAAATCCTTCTATGTGGCTCATCTCATCACAAAAGGATTCTCATCCAGAAAAAAAGAGGTCATTGTTCCCCTCTACTCATCACTCATTAGACCCATTATAGAGTACAATGCTCCTTTTGGTATGTACCTCACAAGACATCTACAGCAACTAGAAAGACCACAGAAATACCTCACAAAGAGGATTACTGGCCTCAAACAGATGCCCTATGCAGACCGTCTCAAAAACCTACAGCTTTATTCCATCGCATATCGCCTACTCAGGGGTGATCTCTGCCTAACATACAAAGCTATGTCAAACCCAGAGCTGTTGGACATGCTCCACTTAAAGAAATCCCAATCCCTCCAAGCTACACGCTCTAGGGACCTTAACCTTGTCACCACAATAAACAGAACATGCTGGAGGGATAGATTACTGTCCCAGAGACTTCCCATACTCTGGAACAGACTACCTATCTATGTCAAACAGAGCTCCTCATTAGCACTCTTCAAGAAAAATCTTGATGATTGGATGGGAAATGGGAAATTCACCCCAGGGATCACTTCTGTGGCTCTGCTCGACAGGGGCACAGGAAAATAATTTTCTTGGGTGGCGAAAGCCAGGGTACATTTTTTGGCTAGGCTTGTATGGGTCCTAGGGCCGATAGCCTAGTACCTACCTATGAACCTATGAACCTATGAACTGCCATGTTTGAAATTCACTTATCTCCTGTAGTTTCAGTCTTTTATTTGGCTTGTCGACATTCAGCATTTCAAGTGCCAACATTTCAGTAGGGAGCCTTACAGTGACAATATCAATTATATTTTCTTCATCAGTATCTAAGGTTTAATCTGATACCATGAAATAATTTTAAGTCACTTTGTTTTGGAAATATTACAGCAAATGTAGAAATGTCTGAAATCTTCAATAATTACTAGTAAACAAGAAGCAACATACAATGTACTACACATGAACAGTGCCAATGCATTTTTTATGTTTCCTATCATGCTAATTCTTACCATGCCCCTCAATGACATGTAGCTGTCAGTTATAAAATATAAATGTAAATATGAAAATATAAAAAAATAAATCAATGACAAACAGTGATTCCTATCTCCAGTGCTGGACACCCTAGATTAACAGGCTTAGTGTCATTTTGTTACTTACAAATTTCCTTCTTATGTTGCCTATTATTAATTGGTAAGTCCTTTAGTCAAGTAAGTCAGCCCCATAAACTGTTGCAATACTGTAAGGAGTATAAGCCAGCCCCAAAACCTGTCACCATGCTATAAGGAGTTGAGGGAGTTAAATGGAAGTACACCAGAAGACATTATAGGTGTGAATGAGCTCAGTAGAGCTGCAAGCTTGGTGCAAAACTGCCTTAGACAACGGAGTACCCCAGGTATCAGTCCTGGCTCCTTTGCTGTTTGTCTTTATAGGAGACATCAGGCTGCCAAAAGGTACCCCAGTCACTGAATACACAGATGACCCAAGATTAGCCAATGAATAGTACTGTAGGGCATCAAATTCTACAACTGGTACTGTATAATCTAAGTTAGACGGTGGCCAAGAATAAATTCAAATAATCCTAACAAAATATGCTTGTATGCACATTGTTGGAAAAAGATTCAAAAGTACACAGCATCTGAGAAAGCTGGCTTTTCTAATGGTAAAGGGATATAAAGATGGGGCTGTGACCACAGACTGTCATCTGAACTTCAGGTTCCACATCGAAAATGTGTATGCCAGCTAACAAGACAATGGAAAAAATCTTGGGGGCCATTCATTTAATGACCTCTTCTAAAATGATCCAGGTGTTTTACCAGTATAATTAAAGCCAGTCATGGAATGTGCATAGTTGTGAAAAAAAGTAAGAAGGTGACTGGCCAAGATTACATAGGAGACAGACCAAAGCTAGCCTTGTGTTTACCCACCTCTTATGTAGCAAAGGCAGATTAGACCGTTTCATATGATCATGGCGAAGAGTTCCGGGGTGATCCAATTTTATTAAGCAGGGTAACTATGACTAATTTTATCTATGACTGTTTAGGTTTGAGAAAAAGCAGTAACAACCTTAATCATAGGGGAGCCAAATTAAATTTGAGGAAACACAATTGTTTTAGCATCCAAAATATAAAATGTTTTACAGAAAGGCCAGTGACAGCATGAAATGGTTTACTTTAACATGTCAAAGAACCTAATAGCATACAGAACTTTTAAAAAGGAACTTGTATAATTACATGGAAAGAGACAACAAAACAGATGCTAACAGTCTGGCATTTAAGTGTGCAATCACTTCTTGATAGCATATCACATTTATTTATGTATATTTAACTTAGAAGATCTTGGATAGCTTTTCAGGATTATTTATTAGGATAATACAAAATGTCATATTTGAAAGTTATGATACCTAACCAACAGGGTTTGAACAGAGATTTAAACAAAAAATGGTGCAATCTATGTTTTCAGGAATGAATGAGAAACAGAATGACATAAGCTCATTTAGCTTTGTAAATAATAAATCACAGATATTTCAGAGACTTGATAGGGATACATTAAAATAAAACTAAATATTTGCTTAACTCAGCTCCATAGCTGAGGGATGAATCCATGATTATGGCACAGATGACCCAAACCAGATTAGTGGTGCAAGCAGCAAAGGATCCAATAATTCCAAAAAGGCACACGTAGTGTTAGCTAATGGAAACCCCTGTAGTCCAATTAGTCAATGTAAGAGCCAGCCAAAGTGGTAGGCTGAAAAAGAACTTTATAAAAATTATAATACCTCATGCAAGAACAACAAGAATAAACCATTTAGCGCTTTTGTCCTGCTAACCATCCAGGACTTCATCTGAACTGTTAGATAAAACATATTAGTTAGTTTATATAATCCATTCAAAATAATCAGCTGCTCTAATTAATTAAACACTCTACAAGTCTTTAAAGGACCAGTCATCTAAAAGCACACTCTAATAGTCTTAAAAACATGAAAGACATCGTACACAACATTTAAAGTTAAACATTTTTTGTATATATATAAAAAATTAACAATATCATACAACAGATACCCAGAAAAGTTTTAGTTTAAATTTTTCACATAAAATTACTGAACACTCTTCATTGCGCTTAAAGTTTGGAAATACTGTAAACTGCATGTATCATGCAATAAAATATCCATTGTATCACAAACAGAAAATTAATTTCTAATCTATAAATCAGTTGCTTTAATTTGTAAAATAGGAATAACAGAAACTTGATCGTTCAGCCCTGGTGAAAGTGTGGCATTAAATCTCAATTGGTAAATAAGCTCCCTTTTAGCTAACTCTGTTTTTTCAAGAGCCACCACTCAAATTCATTGGGACAATTGCTAATGTCCCAAATACAAATATTAATTGTGTACAAGTGGCATTTAAGCGTATGTTTGTATAATGCATTATTTATGTCACATGAAGTTATAGCATAAGTATGCTCGCATATAAGTTTCGAAGCTGCCTCTCTGTCTTACCAAAAGATGCAACCAGAGAGGGTAGGAAAGAGTAGCCAGAGCTGACTTGCATATCCTGGAGGACAGAGAGAGAGAGACCTGATTCTGTCTATCACTATAATGATTCCCACAGTGAAGTAAAGGTACAATAAACAGCACCAGAGATGAGTGTTTGCTTCTGCCAAGCTGCAAGTGGCAATTTTCAGGAACCTTCCAAGCAGCATGTGCAAGGGTATACACAATGCCATGTGCGCATGCAGAGTAGGCCTTTGTACAGGCTAGCATACACATCAGTCATTTGGAGGAGGAATTTAGGCCATACCAGTAACACGTGAATAACTTCCTGGATGGTGGTCTCCCATGATCACGTCTTACCCTATGGGGAAGTGAACAGGGCAATCAATCATGGAAGACTTCATGGTTGGCACACAGCAAGAATAAAACATGCATTTAAAAACTATTAAACAATTAATTAGATTGATAAAATAAAAAGTAAACATATGTTTAAGTTATCATGAGATATAAACTGATTGACTCAACAGGGCAGAAGCCAAAAGACCACCAACCTACTTGAAGCCCCTTATGCATAATCACTATAAGATTTGCCCCAGCACCCAATGTTGGCTCTAATGATTCCAAGTAGGAGAGGCCTCATCAAGAGGTCACATACAAAGGTCAAATCTCTAAGGATAAGTAAAGATTTATGGTCAATCAAAGTGGAAAGCCATGTTCCAAACTCAATGCAGCTATCATTCAGCTGGTATGGCAGATAATCTCAACCTTGTACCCAACATTTCTAGCTGACGGTATTGTTTTAAATATGCCTATTTAAGTGTGTGCATGGTGGGTGATGGGGTCACAATATTTACGTTTTCAGTAATGAACTTCGTAGTGGCTAGCTGTATTAAATATAGCAACTGCAGTAAAAAAAGGGTCCAATATCTTATGTTCAGTGAATACAGGAGAAACAGTTATAGTGTCTGAACCCATCTGTTCAAATATAGTGTCTGGTGTAAATCAGTAAAGCTCTGAATGAACCCCAGAAAAGAAGCATGACTCCAGAAGATGATTTCCCTTGAGTTCTATTCCAGCTAATCCAGCAACAGTGTGCCTCCCCCCTTCCCCAGAAGGGTGCACATTGCTAGTTTAGCTGATATACAAAAGTATTTACTGTGGGACTGTAAGCCAAAAAAACATTCAGTTTGGTGATCTGGTCACATTTTGAGGGACTCCAGTAATCAGGGACAAATCTTCAGTCCCAAACATACCTCTAGCTCTACAGATTTACCGCATACAGAAACATAAGGTCTTTGGACTAAATGTAAGAGTACATTTCATGCACTACAGTGTATGCCCTCTCTAGATCCATTAAAGCTTATTTCTCCATAGGAAAATAAAGCTAATAGAAGTGTTACTTCTAACTCTCTTGAGTCAAAATCCTACACTGACAAAAATATCTTACTTAAAAATATTTAAAAAGGAGAATATGGGTCCCTAGTTGGCTTGGAGGTCAGCAACATAAATGAAATACCTTCTCCTAAGAGGAATGTGTTACCAATACTAATATCTTGTCTCAGTTTACCGGTTACAATATCTATCTTTATTAGGGAGGATAAAACTTTGCACATTATTTACAAGGGTGAGATATGGCATTCATTCTAAGACTAATGATTGACAAATGCCTTATAGAGGGTCTTCGGGGTCTCTCCTGAAGGATAAACCAGAGTCAAATGATTCTGGCATCTAAAGCCAGTCAAATGGACCCAACAGTGATGGCCAACTGCCTAGCTCAATCTCTTTATGCTGAGCATAAATGACCTGTGCTTCAGCCTTTTGTCCTCAGTTATGACTGAAAAGGATCCTTGGACCACCACATCTACCCAATTAAGACATTGTGTACTGTGCAGTTTGGATTTCACCAGCACTGCATAGGCCTTAAATAAAATATCAACAGAGATCCAGAGATATCTTGGAGCTTTAAGGCTCCATACAGCATGGAGATAGTGAGCTAAACCCTTAGCACTCTGGATTGCCTTTAACCATGTAGAAGTTTTACATCCTAGAGTCAAGTTACCTTCTGTTCCAATCTTAATAAAATAATTCCAAAGAATGGAAACAACAACTGCTAACCAGAAGCATGCAGTAAAGAAGGAATAGAGACTCAAAGAAAAATTCTGCAAACTGCCACTGCAGAGTACTGCAGAAATTATTTATGAGCAACAAAGGTGAGCCCTGAAGGGTCTGAAGAAGCATATTTGGTTTACTGCAAAAGCACTCACCTTTGTTGCTAATAAATAATTTCTACACTACTCAGTTTTGGCAGTTTGGAGAATTTTTCTTCGAGTCATAATAAAATAATGTGGGAGATCTGACCTATGTATAGCAAAACAGTTCACATCATCATCTGAATCACTCTGATACGTTCAATGAATGAAAAATGACGTGCAACTGTGCCCTCTTTATTTTAGATATACTCATTCTGAGTGTGTGTATTTTGGGAGTACGAATATTTTTGTATTTTTGGAAATATGAGGGACCTTTTTTATCCTAACAACTATCGCCTTGTCAATATTGGCTGATTTTCCATGCAAGTGGGATTTGTTTATATGGATCAATCATGTTTTGACGAAAAAAAGCAAATAAAAGTCCCATACACATGTTTTTTTCAAGCTACTGGTTTATCCATTTAGGTGGTTGTTACAGATCAGCATTTTAAGAACAATAAATGCATTCAGATGCAGAAAATTTTCAAATGGGTAAAAGACTGATAGGATACTTCAAGGATGATTTTATTATTGCATGAAATAGCAAAATAGCACCCCTTGGAACAGCAAGGATTTGGGGAATTCAGACTCCATGAGTCAGTAGCTCAGAAGCAGTAGCACTGTAACCCTTTGTTTTACATGAATGGAAGATGGCACACACATCTTTATGTCTCTTTTGGAAAGTGTTAGTTGTCTGCCTACTCACTACAAACTGCTGTCAATTTGCAGGATAACGGAATGCTAATTCACCTATATGATCATCATCACCATAATAAAGATAGTTTTTCCCGTTTTCTACATGGGGTTAGGGTGTCAGGTCAACAGTGAACAGATCTCTCAGTTCATCTACATAACTTGATAGCTTAACCTTTTATGCCTAAGTAAGATCACTTTCAGAAGCTTATGTATTAGTGTATATGTTTTACTGTAGTTATGATGTTGTGATACACAGAAATAAAGTATAGCAAATATTCATAACTTGGCAGTCTGTCCCTTGCATGGTAAGTAATTAAACATTTGATAACAGTAGGGTCTTGGAAAATATTAAATATTGAACAGAATGTGTTATTGTCTAACATCTACACAGCTGATTCAATATTGCTATTTAAAGTTTTTGAAGTTTACACATGATCTTTTAAATGATTCATAGGTACAGTGACTTTTTGTATACTTCCTTTTAATATACGTAGCTTCTTATGGTGTCATGATTTTTTGGAGATTGGATTCCTTACTCAAATGACATATTCGTTTAATAATAGGACGTATATGAAAGGGCAAGACATAGCAACAAAATAAGACTACAATCATTAATCTCGGATGGACTGTACTGGAGATATTTCCTCGTGTGATCACTTCATATCCGTACTTTCATAGCTGTAATCATATTTTCATAACTTAAGTTGCTGTTGCTGGAGGCATAGCATGAAATGCCATGGTGGGAGGCAGAAAAAAATACACTGTCAGTTTCCACATATAATGCACTGTGTTGGAGATATTGCTTGCTGTTTGCTAGTAATTATGAAAATATGAAATACTTCCATATATAAATTAATATTTCCAAACCAACTGACTTATGAACTATAGTACAATATCAGGTGAAACTTCAGATGAAGCTGGACAAAGTATCATTAATACATGTACTGTAAGTTGTTTAGCTTAACTCTCTTGATACTGTTACTTGTGCAAGCAAGATATATTTTTTCATATTTTTGTAAATATTTATAGGTTCATAGGTTTATAGGTTCATAGGTTCATACTAGGCTATCTGCCCGAGGGCATTTACAAGCCTAGCCCATCGTTTTGTGGCTTACGCCACCCCTTTAGTATGGGGAACTATACCCATTATTTTGCTGTGCCTCTGTCGAGCAGTGACACTGAGGTAATCCCTGGGGTATATCTGCGATCTCCCATCCATTGGTCAAGATTTCTCTTGAACAAGGCCAGCGAGGTGCTCTGCCTCACATGTACCGGGATTTTGTTCCACAGCATAGGGAGTCTTTGGGTGATGAATCTATCCCTCCAGCACGTCCTATTAATAGCCGTGTCGAGGTTTAAGTCTCCCACCCTTGTGGCTCTGATGGATCTAGATTTTTTGAGGTGAAGCATATTCATCAAATCTGGGTTTGACATGGCCTTGTATGTTAGGCAAAGGTCACCTCTGAGCAAGCGGTGGCGACTGAATAGAGCTGGAGTTCTTTCAGTCGGGCAGCATAGGACAGATTTTTGAGACCCTTTATCCTTTTGGTGAGGAACTTTTGTGGCCACTCCAGCTGCTGCAAGTGTCGGGTCAGATACATCCCGAATGGGGCATTGTACTCAATCATTGGTCTGATGAGTGATGAGTAAAGGGAGACTATGACCTCCCTTGATCTAGATGAGAATCCCTTCATGATAAGGTGGGCAATGTAGAAGGTCTTCCTAACTACTTTAGCTACATGGGTGTCGAATGACAGACTACTATCAACCTGGGTCCCCAGGTCCTTGATAACTTCTTCTGTGCTCAGTGGATTGCCACCTATTTGGTAGCTAGGGGTAACCTTGTTTTTCCCAAAGGGTATGACTATGCATTTTTTGGCATTTAACTTCAGGCTGTGGCTCTGGCACCAGTTATCCATTTCTGTGAGACCCTTCTGAAGGATATCTGTGTCAGATGTGTTTTCTACTATGGCCCAGTTTGCAGTCATCTGCAAACTTTGTCAGCCATAACCCTCCTGTGTTTGCTTGTACTTGGAAAAGTAGATGCCAAACAAGAGTGGGCCCAGGACTGAGCCCTGTGGGACACCACTTGTGACAGGTTTTGAGTCTGACATGGCGCCAGCAACTCTGACCCTGTGGGTTCTGTCACTCAGCCAGTTTGCAACCCATCTTGTGATGTATGGGTTAACATTTAAGCTGATGAGTTTTTCAATGATACCCGAGTGGGGTATTGTATCGAAGGCCTTAGCCAGATCGAGGTAGGCTGTATGGACTGCCTTTCCTCGCTCAATGGCTTTGGTGACTGTTTCAAGAAGTCAACCAAGTTTAAAAGGCATGATCTGCCTTTGACAAAGCCAAACTGGGTTGGATCCAAAGTCTGCAAATTCCTATGTCTTTATTTATGAGGTCCATTATGATCCTCTCCATGGCTTTGCAGATAAGGCTTGTCAAGCTAATGGGCGGTAATTTCCAGGGTCGGTGGAGGCACCGCCTTTGTGAAGTGGGACCACAGTTGCAGTGCGCCACTCCCTGGGTACGTATCCAGAGGTAAGACTTTGATTAAACAGCTGTCCTAGCTGTGGGTTTAATTCCTCATTGAGTTCGTTGAGCACACAGCCGGGGACACCATCAGGTCCCATGGATGCTGTGTTTTTGCTTTGGAGAGAGCAGTTCTCACTTGGGCGCTGGAGATGTTTGGGGGCTGCAATCGTTTGGTATAGATATCTCTCCTTTTGGGGAGAGGAGAAGTTTGCACTGAACCTGTCAGCCAGTATGTTGGCAATGTCTGTAGGATCAGTAATCTTCACATCATTTTGAACTAGTTCTGAGCATATCTGGGAGTTTCCTCCCAGGTTTCTAACATAGCTAAAGAAGGCCTTATGATTGTCTTTTGAGTCTTTAGCTATTTTTCTCTCGAAATTTGCTTTGGATGATTTTATGAGAGCTCTTAGTTTTTACTTATAGTGATCAAGGGTGTCTTACCTTTTAAGGATTTTGCTCTATCTTGTAGTAGCTTCCTCCTTTTATTGTAGAGTTTGTTTATGGCTGGGGTCCACCAGACTGGACGCTTGCCTTTGGTACTAAGAGTCTTTGTTTTGTTTGGGATTGCCTTATCCATGCAGTCCTGCAGGTGCTGGTAGAAGGTGTTTGTAAGTGATTCAGCGGCTTGAGTACTGTTTTCCGCCGGCTCGGGGGCCTTAAAGGAGACCACACTAGTCTTTAGAAGTGTGAAGTCGGCTTTTGAGAAGTTCTTTACTGTGGTCTTTTTTATTTCAGGTGGGGGTGGAATGAGGACCTCCAGCGAGATTAGTTTGTGATCTGATCTCACCAGTGAGGGGTATAATTCCGGTGTTGAACATTGTGCTCCCATGTTCGTGATGATGAGATCAAGTATGTTATCTCCTCTTGTGGGGATGGTGACTAGTTGTTCCATGGCATTTGAGTTTATGAATTCCAGGAACTTTTGGGCTAGGGTGTTTGGGCTTGAGTAGTGTTCCCAGTCTATATTAGGGTAATTGAAGTCACCTAGTATGATGGTGTTTGGTGATACATTTATCCCCTCTAGTGTTTTCAGGAAGGCCATGTGAGGTTCCTGAGTTTGTGAGGGTGGCCTGTAACATGCTACAATTTGCAGAGCAGTCTTGCCTATGGTTAATTGCACCTGGATGGTCTCCAATGCATCGTGCGTTGCCACCAGTCTTGAGGTGTGGGTGTCCTTGATGAATATGGATACCCTCCTTTCTTGGTATTGTCCGGATTTTGGGGCCGGAACGCATGATATGAGGTAAAACCTGATAGCGCTGGGGTGCTCTCAGGAGCCTTGAACCAGGTTTCTGTCACAGCACAGACATCGATGTTCTCCATACTGAGAAGGGCCTCGAGTGCATGCATTTTGAGATTGAGACTTCTGGCATTGAGCAGCATTACCCTTAGTTTTTCCTTTTTGTGTTCTAGGGTGGTAGGTTTAGAATTTGAGCCTTGCCTAAAAAGGCACTATGGGGTGGCAAGAGCCTTTGCCAATATCCGAATCCCAGGGTGACAGGTGCAAGCCGTCCCTCGAAGCAGCGTGGCTTGTCCAGCATGTCATCCCAGGCAGACAGATACTGGATCCCCTTTGAATGACACCAGTGTTTAAGCCAATTGTTAAAGCTGATCATCTTATCTCTGTATTGTGGCATCACTCTTGGTGAAGGTAGGATACTGCTCAAGGTCAGGGTCATACCTGCCTGGGCTACATAATCAGAGAGCTCCTCAATGTCTCTTTTCATGTAGTCCAAGGAGGTACGTCTCAGGTCGTTTACACCAGCGTGGACAATGACTGAGTCATATTTGTACTTGCTGTTGAGAGACCTGAGTGCTTGCGTTATGTGGCGGATTCTAGCGCCCGACAGGCAGCTTACTGTGACCTTCGCCTTACTCAGTCTGGTGAGCGGGACGTCAGTGTGTCTGACTATGGAGTCACCAATGACTAGTGTGTCTGGCGTTGTGTTTGGCCTTAAGGGCTGTGACTGTTTGACACTCTGACTGTGAGGTCTATGTGTTGCAGGTGTTGTGTTCTGAGGTGGTGGTTGTTTGGGTGTCTGCTTTGGTGGCCTCTGCTGTTTTGGTAGATTTTTGATCAGAGCCTCCAGTATGTCTTTGTGTGTTTATGTGTATGATTTGAGGTTGTAATGGTGCTATGTGAGACTGGGTCTATAGTGTGTGTGGTAACCTTCTCCTCCTGACTGGTCTTCCCAGTCCTGTGTTGAGAGAGCTCAGCCTCCAGTTTGGCCATATAGTTGCATCTCTCGCATGTATTTGTGTTTTGTGGGAGGAGGAGAGGGTTGTCTGTGTACATGAGGCAATTGTAACATTGCCTCAGTATTCCCAGGTTCACCAGCTGAGCAGGAGAGGACACTAGCAACTGATCCCTCGACATGCTAGAAGGATAGACAAAAACTTTAAAAAGATTCAGGGGACGTGGGGGACCGAGAAATGGGGGTTACCTTTTTGGGGTACTATCTATGACAAGAGTGCCGTATCAAGGTAATAAGTACTGTAGGAGCAAGTGCTAGGTTTAACAGATAGAGAATAGTCTACTTGGAGTCAAGTGGAGATGATCTTTTTAGTTATAGGATACACTGATTAGATCAGTAGTATAGTTCGAGGAAGGTAGTTTTAAGGGAAAATTAGAAGAGTGGACTTTAGGTAGCCCGAATAGTTTAAACCTGCCTAACCAGCGCTGCCCTAGTGTGCAACAGTGGCAGCTCACGCAAATCAGCTAACGCGCGTTTACCACGTTTTATACCAGGGGGCTGGAAAAAGCTAGAAACTGGCCCAAAATGACCAATAAACTACTAGTTACTGGCTGAAACCTCACAAAACTGGACAAAAGGCAGCTCAATGCTTCCCACTCCCACTGGTAAGCAAGGTAACATCCTCTCCCCCAAATAAGGCAAGGAAACAGTACACAGGAACTACAACCAAAGCCCAGGAATCAGCAACTCTGAAACTGGACTAAACTAGTAAAGCAGGAAAAACAAGAGATATTTTTTTCTTTTTTTCTCTTTTTTTTTTCACAAAACAGGCAGAAACAGTATATATATCCCGTGTACCAAATGAGAAAAATGGGGTTGATGTAAAGATTGTGAAGTGGCTTCTGTCACTGTAAAGATTATTTGTTTTCTGCACATGTACTTTGCACTGTACACACAAATACCCAGCAATTCTTGCCATTGTGGAAAAACTCATGTTTCCTGAGCAAATGTGTTGCAGTGCTATATCTCTATGTTGCACAGTTTCCAAAATATAAAAAAAAATTGTTGGTAAAAATTTATAAAGCTGTCATTATGAATGTATTTTTGTATTATATATATATTTTTATTTAACATTTGTTTACTGGGAAAGTCCAAGTGGGACAGAGCCCATTTTCAGCAAGGCCCGGGGAGAAAAGCTCCAGATGCATGTCTTTGGAATGTGGGAGGAAACCAGAGCACCTGCAGGAAACCCACGCAAATGCAGGGAGGACCTACAGACTCCACACAGAATGCACCCCAGCTGAGAATTGGAGAACCTCTTGCTGTGAGGTGACAACGCTAACTGTTGCACCACTGCGCCACCCTCTAATATATTATAGTGTGACAGTGGGTAATATATTCTTACAGTAAGAGTTCCTCTGGTTCAATTCTCAGCTTGGGTGTCTTTTGTGTGAAAGCTGCATGTCCTCCTTGTGTTCATGTGGGATTCTACTGTGCTCCAGCTTCTTCCCACATTCCAAAGATATGCAGTAGGTGGCTTGAACACTCTAAATTGGCCATAGGTTGAGTTTGTGCTTCGGCATGTATGGTAATGAAGAATTACTGAGGCAGGGTTAGCCAGCTGGCAGTGTGACCATTGGCTCTAGCTGATGGTCACTGTTGATGTGATACCCACAATCCCTTGTACCAAATGAGAAAAATGGGGTTGATGTAAAGATTGTGAAGTGGCTTCTGTCACTGTAAAGATTATTTGTTTTCTGCACATGTACTTTGCACTTTTTAATAGTGCAAACTGCTCATAAAATAATTACATTTTCTTGGTTTAACAAATGCTCAGGAATCTAATAATGAATACAGGTTAGAGGTGTGATATTCCAGAAATACTAGGTGTGAATGAGCAATATTATTTCTACTGGGTTTAGACATAAGAATTCTGCCAAATAATTGAAATAACCATTAAATTGTTACCATTTGTTGCCTTGGCACGATGGATGAAATCAATAAAGCAATAAGTTACTAATGCTCAGTAAACTAATGTAACTCACATTTGATGGAATGATTTGTCTTGTTTGATATTTGCAAAGCAATAACCAATTGTTCAGAGACTACTATGTCAGGTTATCCTGCTGTTCAAGCTGATATGGAAAGAAACTATATGTCTGCTGAAACCCTGCTGGCCTACCTTTCTGCAACCTTAGTCACTAAACCTCAGCTCATAACATCTGTATAACCTAAGTCTCAGAACCTTCTATGATTAAATAACCCTAATTGGAGGGTAGATATAGTTGCCTAAGCCTGATACAGTATTATTTTCAGGATCATGACTAATGGATGGATCCTACTGCCTCACAAAAACAATACGACCTGTTCAGGAGTGATTGACATACAAGCAACCAGGGGTGAAGCTTCTTGTAAGTTAACCTCTTAGAAGTGCAAAGAGACCATAAGAAAAAAAGCATGCTCCTAAATGAATTATTTTATAACTCTCTGAGAAATCACTCTAAAGCCTTAATTACCTCGCTTTATGCCTCTTTGACATTGTACTGAACAACACCAGGGAGTGATTCACCAAAAGAAATTGTTTATTCCTTGGAGATATCAGCATGGTCTGGAATAGGAATCAAAATCCTGCACCTTTGAATGAACATTAAAACTTAAGGCTATCTCATACAATTCATAATGCAGCTTGGCTTGGTCCAACAGCAGGGAATCATACAACCCTTGAGGTGGTGTCGATTATTATCTCAGCAGGGGCGGCTCGTGCTATAGGACTGCAGGACTGCAGCCCCCACCCCACCCCCACCTAGAAAAACCAAAAGAAAAAACTGTGAAACAAGGAAAAAAAAAATCACAAGTCCCAACTCCTCTGTGGACACATTGGGAACTCAGACTGCCTTCATCAGCAGTCCAGTTACAGATGAAGAGATACCCAGGAAACTATGCAGTGAGATACCCAGGAATCTGTGCGGTGATGACCACACAGAACAGAGGAGCTCCTGACTGCTTCAGCTGCAGGCAGAACCAATGAGGACTGAGAGGTGAGCTCTCACTGGGATTTCACTGCTGCACAGGCTTCATTTGTGACTTGGATTGTGCTGCTGGACTGGAGGCTGCTTTGTGAAATGGCTGGACACATTTTTTACAGCAGATAGGCATGGAAACGGTCACTGGATACATAACTGGTGTGTGTGTGTGTGTGTGTGTGTGTGTGTGTGTGTGTGTGTGTGTGTGTGTGTGTGTGTGTGTGTGTGTGTGAGTGTGTAATGCCCCAGTTGCTATATACCAGTGGCTAGAGAGAACACATGGTGGTGGGTAGAGATACTCAGACTTGAACCCTGCACCTTGGATGCAGGTGGCAAGGACCTGAATTCCCTACCCAACACCATTTGTAAAAAAAATTTGCAGATTTTTGCCTCATATTTGTTCTGTTCCTCATAAAATCTGTGGTTTCTGTATCTACATTTTTCCTTGCAAAGTCTGTAGTGCAGTGGTGCACTGGTAGCATTGCTGCCTGACAGCTACAGGTTCTCTGGTTTGATTATTGGCTGGGGTGCCTTCTGTGTGGAGTCTGCATGTCTTCCCATCTTACAAAGATGTGTCTGGAGTTTCTCCCTGCTCTGCTGAAAATTGTCTTTTGTTCCAAGTCAGAATAGTTTCCTGGTTAAATGTTTAAAAATAACAGGCATTTGAATTTCAGAACTTCATATTCTTCAGAAAGTACATGGTAACACAAAACCTTTTATTCTAGCAGTTGTCTAAGTTTATAACATGGATATTTGAAATTTGTCCCTATATTTGGGACTGTATTCCTCCATTATTGGCTTCGTCCAGGTATTTTGTGCTAAGGTTGAGAGCTATCTATGGTGAGAACTGAATTCACTGAATGCTTGGGGGCTGTATTCCCCCCATTACTGGCTTTGTCTACATGTTTTTTTGCTAAGAGGTTGAACGCTATGTATGTTTGGGGGCTGTATTCCCCCATTATTGGCTTTGTTCAGGTGTTTTGTGCTAAGAGGTTGACAGCTATGGTGAGAACTGAATTCGCTAAATGGTAGCCATTTAAGTTTGTCTTCCTCTCTTTCACAAAACAGCTGATTTGGCATAGTGGTGTGTTTCTCTGACTGTTTTGCACAGGGTCCCCTGGGTTAAAGACGTGGCAGCGAAATGTATGGTGGTAGCACAGTATTTTATTCTAGCAACTTTCCAACATTATACAAGCAATGTTTAAAATGTGTCCCTGGTTTTTGGGCTTTTGTCCCCCCCCCCAATAAATTTCAGCTTTTTCCAGATTTCTTGTGCTGCAAAGTTCAGAGATACAACTGTGTGTCGAGTAGATTTTACAAGGAGCTGAGAGCTGCAGGGGAACAAAACTTTAGTGCTGCTTATTGTAAGCTTGCTTGCATTGTTAATAGCACAACAGGTAGTGTACTTGCTTTTGATTCAGAAGGCTGTGAGTTCTACTCCCACAGTAGATAGATGCATTGCTGATACTGTACTGTGTTGTAAAGGGGGTGGATGCTGCAGTCCTTTTTGGTGAAGATACCTAGAGTAGTAACTATGAACCTGTTATCAGTTTGCCATACATTCCCTATTGCGATATTACTAGCTTATCATTTTTTTAATGCATGCAACATTTATTTATTTATTTATTTATTTGAATTTGTTAACCGGGTTGGTCCAGCTGGGTAAGAATTACCCTTTTTCAGTGGAGACCCGAGGGGAAAAGCCCCAAACAGACATACAAATACATACGAATAGAGACAAATTTACAATATTACAGAGGGAAACAATATTATGGGTACAATGGATAAGAAAAACAAACAATGAAAGTTTGAGAATATGAGTAAGGTAGGCCAGAAGTGGGGGTATCACAGAGATTGCTACTTTCAGCATGTTACTTGGTGCTTTAATAAAGCTGAATATAAATTATAATTAGAACTGGAGTGCAAGGAGAAGTGATTTGAGTTAAGTGCTGCTTGTTTTTTTTATACTTGATTTTGACTGGCATTCCAGTAATGTATTTAAAAAGTAATTTCTTTTTTCATGCCTCATATCCTTTTTGTTTCCATCTAGATATTAAGTAAGCTGTCATGGAGCCAATGGATTGAAATATTTTTTTTCTTCTACACTTCATTTTGTCTTGATTGGACTCTCATAATGATGGTTTGGCACCCAGGGCAGCATATTTAATTAAAGTTACAGTTTTTGTGGTTTTGAGCATAGCTCCTCCCCTTTCTAGTTGGCCACACCCATTGCCATTGACCCCACCCATTCAGCTGTCTCCTCTAGTCCCCTTTTGATTTGAAGTCACCAGCCACCACTGTATCTCAGCTAAATAATCTGATGTTCAGACCATAAACTACTTTATGAGTGACCATCAGCATGCTCTAAGATGGATGATAAGCTTTCACTGAAATTGTGGCAGGGAGGCCACCCTTCTCAAAAAGAAACTGTATTACTCACTGAACTAAATCAGATGAGTGGATCATTGTAAACGTATTGTGTAGCTGTTAGTAGTTCTCACAAACCTTAATACTGCTCTTCTGAAACACAGAATAACATTTTACCAGTCACATGCAAATTGGTAAAAGGTTATCAAATTTATGTTTATCAATAGATGTAAGATGTCCACTAAACTAAAGAGAAAAGACTTGGAAACACAAGAAAAAATGTAACCTTCTAGTCATTTATGATCACTTCCATAAGGTAAGGTTCTTGATAATATCAGCTGCAAAGAATTGTGAGGCATTATACTAGGTAAAGCCTGCCTCTGGGGTGATGTTACCCCCGAAGGAGAGGTGGAAAAGTCACTTCAGAGTAGCAAGGGTAGTTTGTCAAAGGTTCTCTGCTTTTCTCTTCCAAAGTTTTCAGGGTCTTGCCCCACAACCAAGGGTGCCCGCAGGCAGGTGCAAGGGGGTGCACTTGCACCCCCCTGGAACCGGGCTGGCTGAGAAATTTATTCTAATTAAAAAAAAATGTGTGTTTTTTTTTAAAGGGCATTCCTCTTTAAGAACGCCCTTTGCATCCGGTCCAGTCGCACAGACGTAACAGGTGTTTGCGACCTGTTTTCGTCTTCTGTGTCTGTGCGACTCAGGGAGGGCTGCTACTAGAGTGTCAAGTGTAGGTGCATTTCATTCAGTGTGTTCTGGTACCTAGAGCCAGTTTTCTGTACTTGGAAATAATGCCTTTAGAAAATCTGGAAGATGAGGGATTACCAAAAAATCCTGACCTGTGGATCGCACAGCTCAAGTTCTTGTTAACCCTGTCGGCAGGATGTAAAAGTGAAGACAGAGTTAATAGAAGCTGTTAAAGAAAACAGTGAGTGTTCTAATTTGCGGAAATCTCCTATCTGCATAGTCATGAGGCCTGACCGGAGCCTGCCATTTGAGTAAAGTGTGCATGCTTGTCTGGGGAGTTTAATGTAACCTTGGGACCAACAGGGCGAGGGATGGGTGGTTGTGAGAAAGGGTACAAGCTCTGGGCATTTTAGAATCATATTTGTGTAAAATAAATGCAGTTATGCGTTGTTAATGTTGACATGTAGTCTGCTAGCTTTTTAATTTGTGTAAGTTGTTCATTACTTGATCTTTCAAGAAAGGACATTAAACTACTCCAACTTATCACTTCTATGTGTTGCTGGTGAAGAATATGTAAATTAAGAAACGTAAATAGCTTAAAATGTATTTTATGCATATTCCACTTTTGCTCAGTGTACTTTAAGATGTTTGCTTGCTGTTAAAATAAGTACTGTTAAACTAAGCACAGCCATGGAATATCTGACTAAAGGTGTTGGAGGTATGTGTAGTTTTTTTTTTTTTTTTTATGGAGATAGCAAGGCCGGAAGGGCAGTACTTTGTAAACTGCATTATGTTTCACTTGATAGTGACATATGGACTGTGTTTACAAAATAACACTGCTGAGTGAGATGCTGGTTACTTCCAAAACAAATCACATGTAAGCTTTAGGTCATTGTATGATGTAAAAACTAATTAAATGTATATATCTAGTACTTTACTGTAGCTTTTCCACTTTTGAATTGTCTTTTATTTTGGTAGTTAGTGGTTGAATAAGTTAGCTCTTATTTATAGTGGTTAAAATGATTAGGTGATGCAGACATTAACATATGCATCTGAATACATGATAAAACTGGTTGCTAGTAGCAGAGCTGTCTTCCATGATAAGAACTTTATATCAGCAGTAGCAGCTGGTTCAAATGGAGGCAGGGTGAGCTTTTCCAACATATAATTGAGGTCCCATGCAGGTAATGGTGATCTTCTAGGAGGCCTTACATTTTTGGCTCCTCTAAGATACTGCTTTAGTAAAGGATGAGAAAAGAGTGGTGGCTCTGTATTATAATGAGCTGAAATGGCAGAGGCATGGATTTTGATTGATGAGAAAGACAGGCCTTTGTCAAGCATCTCACATATGTATTGTAATATCTGAGGAATATTTGGTTCTGCTGTATCAGTTCCTTGTGCTTGATTCCAAGCACAGAATCTCTTCCATTTGCCAGCATAAGATTTTCTAGTACTAGGCCTTCTGGCTTCCAAAATGACATCCATCACAGCTTTACTGAGAGGTGTTGTTTGTATGACTACATGATTAGCCATGCTGGTAGGTTCAGAGTCTGTAGTTGATTGTGCAGGATCTGATTGTTTTGCTGGGACAGTAGTTGTGGTCTTTGAGGCAAGGTCCAAGTTGGGTATTGAGACAAGTTAATTAGGATTATGTGCCAGTATTGGCAGGGCCAGTCCAGGGCAACTAATATCATCTTTGGCTTCTCTTGTCTGACTTTTAGGAGGACCTTGGGTAGAAGAAGCAGAGCAGGAAAGGCGTAAACTGATAGGTTTTTCCAACTGAAGTGTAGGGCGTCCACTTTCCATGCTTGTCTGTGATAAGTCCTTGTGCAGAATCTTTTCAATTGATAATTTTGATGAGAGGCAAATAGATCTATGTCTGGGCTCCCCCATTTCTCTGTTACCATGCTGAAGTCTTGTGGATTTAGTTTCCACTCGTGAGGATCCATAAGGTTTCTGCTTAAATTGTCTGCCAGAGTGTTTTGTTTTCCTGGCAGGACTTGAGCTTGAAGATGTATTTGGTAGGTCAAAGCTGTGTCCCACAGTGCCATGGCTAATCTGCAAAGGGGGTATGAGTGTGTGCCCCCTTGCTTGTTGATATACCACATGACTGTGGTGTTGTCCATCTTTATCAGTAGTTGTCCTGGATGAAGTAAATCCTTGAAGGCTATTAGAGCATTTTGAACAGCTAGCATCTCTTTCTGGTTGATATGTAGATGCATTTGTTTTGGTGCCCATATGCCCTGAATGCATCTTCCTGCCATGTGGGCCCCCAGGCATAATCTGATGCGTCTGTTGTTAAGGTTTGGCTGGCAGGGGGTAGAGTGAAGGGCCGTCCCATGTTTTGGTGACAGGCCTTTGCCCACCGTAGAAACTCCTGTTGCAGGCAGGGAATGAGAGGAATCATTGTTTCCAGACTGTGTGAATGTTGACTCCATAAACTTTTTAAGTACCATTGAAGTTTCCACATATGCAGTCTTGTATATGGAATTAGTAGGAAGCAGGATGCCATGAAGCCCAGAGCCTGCAGAATTTGTCTTGCAGAAGACTGGGTTTTTGTTGCCATCAGTTTGAAGTAAGTAGTCAGTTGCCTTTGCTTGTCTGGCGTGAGGTAAGCTATCTGGGCAGTTGTATTCAAGCTTGCACCCAGGAATGTTATCTTTTGAGAAGGTGCCAGTTGTGATTTCTTTTTATTTATTGTGTACCCTAGGCATGTTAGAAGCCTTTTTACAAACGCCAGGTGTCGAAGAAGAGTGTCCTTGTTCTCTGCTTGAATGAGACAGTCGTCCAAGTAAGGATATATTTGTATACTTCTTTGTCTGCAAAATACAATTACTGGTGCCAGGCACTTTGTAATAACCCTGGGCGTAGCAGATAAGCCAAAGGGCAGTGCAGAGAATTGGTAATGCATTAAGCCAGCCTTGAATCTGAAGTATCTTCTGCAAGATTGTCTTATTGGGACAGGCAGGCAAGCCTCTTTAGGTCTAAAGTCACCAGCCAAGCATTCTTGCCCAGCATGGGCAGAAGCTGCTGCAAAGTCAGCATTTTGAATTTTGGAATGTCCAGGTATGTGTTCAAAATTGATAAATCCAGTATTGGCTGCCAGGCCTTGTCCTTTCTGGGTGCCAAGAACAGTCTTGAGTAAAAACCTTGTCCTTTTTCTGTTCTGGTACTGTCTGAATGACCCCCATATTCATGAGGGACGTAACCTGTTTCTGTGCCTCTGCCCATTGATTTTTTGGCAGATCTGGCCAACCATTTGCCATTGGCAGAGTGTGGAAATGGAATCTGTATCCCTGTGATACGATGTTTAGTACCCACTTGTGCTGGGTTATTAACAGACAATTTTGAGCAAAAAGTGCTAATTTTCCCCCTATGGGTGCTGTCAAAAGATAAGTGCTTGGTGTAGGCAGAGGGAAGTCATTGGGATTGCTTTCTGTAGGTTTGCGCTTTATCTCCTCCAGATTTGGAGGTTGATGTGCCCCATTGCTTTTACCTATATGAATCTTGTGCCTGGTATCTGGAACCCTTAGGGCATCTGAATTTGCCCCTTTGAGCTCTGTCTGACACAGGAAAGGACCATTTTTTTGTAGGCCAGTGTCTACTGAATCTTGGTGGCTGCACTTGTAAAAAGTCTTTAACAGTTTGCATAGACTTAGCTTTGTCTTCCATTTTCTTTAAAAACCTCTTCTGCCTTACTACCAAACAGAGAATCATGCTGTAAAGGTGCATCTAGCAATTTAGCTTTTACATGATCAGGCAAATTTTATTCCTTTAACCAGGCATGCCTCCTAATCACAGCTCCAGTAACTGCAGCACTGCAGGAGGCCTCTAAGGAATCAAAACCACATTGCAAAGTATGCTTTCCAACTTGTTCAGCTGCATGCAATAATTCCTGCAATTCTTTATTTTCTGCACATTCTGAAATCAACATCATTTTCTGTTTCAGTAATATCATAACATGTTGTTGGTATTTAAGCATATGAAATTGACAGTTTAAGGCCCTGATTGCCAAGGTTGCAGATGTATAAACCTTTTTTCCCCATCTGTCCAGTGCCCTTGAATCTCTGTCAGAGGGGGTAGGATTTTTTGCTGTTGAGGCCTTAACTCCCTTTGGACCCTGTGAAAAAGTTTCAGGATCAGCAGCATGGTTTCTAAATAAAAATTTATGTGAGTCAGGGACCCTGTAATATCTGTCAGGCTTACTGGGAGCCCGAGGTAAGGAGTCAGTGGTCAAGCTTGAATCCGAAAACACATTATCCACAATGTCTAAAACAGGGGGAATGGCTAAAGGCTTGTGCTGAGGGAGAAGAAGGAAATCACTGAGCCTCTTTTTTGATTCTGAGAAGTCTTGACTCTCACAGTGAAAATGCTCCCTCAAAGTATGCAAGGTTTCTCCAAATGAATAATCCTCAGGAGGAGATGCAGATGGAATAGACTCCTCAGCATCAAAATCCTCATAGGGAGGTATAGATAATTCCTGATCAGAAGAGGAATCCGTGTCTTGCCTAGGCCTCTTATCTGGAGGGAGATGGGTACCCCTGATCAAGGTAATAAGGTCTTCAGCATTTTGATCATGTGTTTTTTAGGCATAGAGGCCTGTGCACGTGGCTCATGCGTCATTTTTTTAGTTTTAGAAGTTGCTTTTGTCTTTGGTTTTGCAGCTGTCGTTGGTTTGATATACAAATGTTGAGGTGTGAATACACCCTCAGAAGCCGGTGCCTGCTCAGCGGCTCCAGACCCATCCGAGGGAGATACTTCCATCGGTCCAATACCTTGAATATCGTGCGGCATGCCGGACTCCACATGGGTGTCAGTCGAGGCCTGTGACTCGAAGGTAGCGGGTATCAGGGACTGCGAAAACGCCTCACTGAGTACCGGTGAACTGGCAACTGGCTTAGGAGAAGCTTCATCGTCAGTTTTGGATCTCGACTGCCTTTCTCTGTCCTTTTCCTTGCGTTTTTTATATACTCCGGTAGTTGGATAGCTATCTGACGACATTTCTGGGTAGTTAAATCTGTTTCCAAAATACTTTGATGCAAAAATATACTGACGCTTAATGGTGCATTGGTTAAATCTAGCATAAAACCGACAACCAGGCACGTTGTGATCAGGGCCTAGGCAAGGAATACAGTATAAATGGAAATCCTTATGAGGTATTTGCTTCCCACAAGTAATACAATTATTAACTTTTTCTGACATCGGTAAAAAGCAAGAAAAAAGTTTCCCCAATGGGGTACTTAGCTTTAGTGAAGACTTCGGTTCTGAAACTCAAACTCGAATATTTCAGTACTCGGCTGAGCGGCACTTGCGAAATGCTTCTGCTTCGGCCACCGTGCGTCAAGAAAGACTAAAGAAAATGGCATTGGCTGCATGTTTTATACCCCTGTTGACCTGACGTCATGGAAGAGAAGACAGCAACCGATGCAGGACCCAAGACTTTGGAATTCAGGCCGACTGAGGGCAACCTGCCAGCTGATTACCCAAATATAATGACTGCAACAGTGAATACACTCGAACATCTACATTTATGGTAAGTGTACAAACCTGTACTTTGTAGGCTGTGTACATTGCTTTTTATACTTATTCCTTTTAACAATCTTGATTGTTAGATCAGTCAAAACTCAGTGCAAATTGTACTACAGCTTTTAAGGCTGTTACAGGTTTCCAACTCTTTTCTGTAGTGCTACTGTTGAAATTTTATGTGAGGCTAGAGCATAGTAGCACCGATCAATGCTTAACACAAAGGAGTATGATTGGGTTTCGAATAATAACTAGCTTGTTATTTGAGGCATGTACCCTTTGGCATATATCTCCCTAAGCATCTAAAGCAACTTGAGACTCCTTCACTTAAAGACAACTAGTGGTAAAGCAAATGCCTGCTCTACAGAGAGGGAGGTGTGTGTGTGTGTGTGTGTGTGTGTGTGTGTGTGTGTGTGTGTGTGTGTGTGTGTGTGTGTGTGTGTGTGTGTGCGTGCGTGTGTGTGTGTGTGTGTGTGTGTGTGTGTGTGTGTGTGTGCGTGCGTGCGTGCATGCGTGTGTGTGTGTGTGTGTGTGTGTGTGTGTGTGTGTTTTTGTGTATGTAAGTAAGGGGGGGGGGGTTATACCTCACAATTCTCCAGATTTTTGCCTCATATTTTCGGTTTGTTTCTCAAAAAGTTGTGTTTTTTCTTGCAAATCACTGAGGATAGAAATCAAAATATTGGCAGATATTTGAGTTTTAGTCTTCATATCCTCAGAAAATGCATACTAATACAAAACTTGTTCTTCTATCCACTTTCTATGGAGGTAGGGGTATGTATGTGTGTGTCATACCTCAGAACTGTAAAGATTTTCACAGAATGTCCAGATTTTTGCCTCATATTTTTGGTCTGTTCCTCATAAACTTTTTTTTTGACAAATCACTGGGATGAGCTAAGGATTAAAGTTATTAAATAATGACGTGTTTGAGCTTCAGACTTCATCCTTTAGAAAACACATTCTAACACAAATCCTGTTATTGCAGCAACTTTCTAAATGGGTCCCTAGTTTTTGGCCCTTGTCCCAACATTATAACAGGCTTTGTCCAGATTTCTTCTGCTAAGAGATTGAGAGGTAGTGTGTGTGCTTCTGTGTATGTATGTATAAGAGTGAGGTAGCATACCCCTCAGCTGTCCAGGTTTTTGCCCCATATTCCTCCTAAAAGAATTGAAGTTGCTAAATAATAATAGACATTTTAGAGTTTTAAACGTCATATCTTTTAGAAAAAGGCATACTAACAAATTCTGCTACTTTTAGCAATTTTCTAAGTTCATGAGGGCAATATTTATAATATGACCCTGTTTGTTTATTTTAGGCTTTGTCCAGATTTCTTGCACTAAGACGATGAGGGAGGGGGTGTGCGAGAGAGAGTGAAATGCCCTAGTTAGAGTTAGCAGGTGGAATTTATTTTCAAGTGCATTTTTAAGGAATTGTGAGCTTCAAGGGAAGAAAAATGTACTGCTGCTCATGCTAAGTTTGCTTAAAATGTACAACTGTTTTGTTCAGCAAATGATATCACTATTGTCATATAGAATTTTAAAGCAGTGTTAGTAGCACAGCAGGTAGCATACTTGCATCTTGATGTAGAAGGCTATAGGTTCTACTTCCACAGCATGTAGATTTGTATTTTAAGGAGATGGGGTTCTGCAGTCCTGAGTATGTCCTCCTTTGGAGGAAATGCCTAGTAACTATGAACCTGTTTTTCAGCTTGCCACCCATTCCCTATTGCAATATACTAGCTTACCATTTTTTTTTAATGTAGCATGGGCAATTTATTCTTTAAGGGCAGTAGGCACTGAATTTGTAGATGAAACACTAAAAATGAAGTTGTTTTCTAGCAGCAACCTCTTCATTGGTTTCAGATCTCTTTAATGTGGAATTATTCAGATGACTTTTACTTATGCAGAGATTGTGCATACTGACTGACATTGGTGGATTGTAATGACAGAAGTTTAAGTGGCCTTTTATAGTAGAAATGTTCTGAATTGGGCAGTTTGTCATTATTGGTTCATATGTTTTGTTTCATTGCTTGCTGGAAAAACATTCAAAACTATACATTTAAAACACACTCTAACAAGTGATGCTGTATTATAGAAGGGATATAATTAAAGTATTTTATATTATAATTAAAACAATCTGTATATATTATAATCATATGTATAATCATCAGTGGCGGCTGGTGACTTCAAATCAAAGGGGGGCTGCAGGAGATAGCTGAATGGGTGGGGTCAATGGGAAGGGGTGTGGCCAACTAGAAAGGGGAGGAGCTATGCTCAAAACCACAAAAACTAACTTTAATTAAATATGCTGCCCTGGGTGCCAAACCCTCATTATGAGAGTCCAATCAAGACAAACGAAGTATAAAAGAATAAAAATATTTCAATGCATTGGCTGCATGACAGCTTAATATCTAGATGGAAACAAAAAGGTTGTGAGGCATGAAAAAATAAATTACTTTTTAAATACATTACTGGAATGCCAGTCAAAATCAAGTATAAAAAAAAACAAGCAGCACTCAACTCAAACCGCTTCTCCTTGCACTGCAGTTCTAATTATAATTTATATTCAGCTTTATTAAAGTACCAAGTAACATGCTGAAAGTAGCAATCTCTGTGATGTCCTCACTTGTAAAAATGTTTCTTATCCAAAAAAGACCTGCTGCCTGACAACTATCTACTTGTTTCATGGGGAAAACATGATCAAAGTAAACAATGAAAAGCAAACAAGAAACAAGTTCAAGATACATTGCTTAAAGGATTACTGTACAGGTTATGGACCACATATGAATGGCATTCTGTTTAGTTTACGATTAAAGCCCTCAAGAGATCACTGGAAGTCTCCAACAAGTCTAATGAGCTTCTTAAAATAATGCAATCCTGTCCTTTATTGCAAATACTGTCATATGCATTTCAATACCCAACGCTTAGACATTATCTAGTTAAGTATTCTCTGCATGGCAACAACAGAAAGGCTTTCAATGTTGGCAATTCTTTAACAGAATGCTTATTAAAAAAGCTTACTTGCATGTTATGATCTCAGACAAGCTTACCAGATGGTCATTAAGGCACTGCTACTTAAAACACAGAGCAACAGGCACTTTGAGTAATAAGCATAAATCAACAGTACAAAAATATGGCAGAAACCAGACCATTGTGCAAAATCAATAACAGATGAAAAGCCGCTGTAGTACTTGTGTCTACCTTGGATGGGGGGATACCCTGCACATTTACACCCTGCACATTACACTGTAAAACTGCTCCTTGCCTTGCTTGGACACATCCAGAGTCACTACATGGGGGAGTGAGCTGCAACAAGTATGTCACAATTTGAAATGTCTCTGGCTGACTGTGATGGCCCTGACACATTTGTCATACCTAAAGAAAACACTAGTAGAAAAATGTTGAAAAAAGAGAAAACTGTGAACGCCACAAACATGCAGGTGACTGGTGAAAAAATATCTTCTTTATTGCACTCTGGTACCTCGGCCTTCGCCTTCTCAAGGAATACATTAAATTTGCGTTTCACCACACCTTTTGAATCATTAGCTTAAAATTTTAAAGCCAATCAAAACACTCGTCGTGCACTTAAATAATTAAACATTTAAACACCTGAGAAAACCATCACTCAACCAACCCAATACATCTCTTCAATGCAAAATGTTATACTTGAACCAAATGTGAGACAATGTAATGGCATGAAAATTTATGCACCTTAGAAATATATAATATACAAAATATACAAAATGTGCAAAATATGCATAATGTGCAAAAGGAGTATATTTTCTCTTATTATGTTATTTTATGAAAATTCATATTCTTTGTACATGATGCAATTCCTCTCACTTAAAAAAGAAAAGAAAGTTACTAAACCCAATGCAATATGCCTTTGTCTTTTCTCTTTTTTCTTTTCCTTATAACCCTGCTGTAATTGTCATGAATGAATTGCATCACATATTTGGACTATGTCCCCCCACACATAAAAATCAATAATCCATCCAAATCACTTTCAAAAAGTGCCTAATATGTTATATTCCTAAGGCAACATCTTTCCTCTTAATAACATAGTGCACATGTGCACCAAAAGAAATTTATATGTACATATATGCCTTATACAAATAACTGATATAAATCAAAATGTAAATGTATGTACTGGATTTACTTTGTTGCCCAAAACTATGTTACATACACCTCAATATTGGCTTTGCAAAATTTACATATCTAAATTCATACCATTGGGAAAGAGAGTTTTAAAGTTCAAGATGAACTTAGACTCCATTTCTAATAGTTTTTTATTCACTCCAATTTCCCCTTCTGCACTAAATGGCCTTCCTAATACACAAAATATTAAACTTTCCGCTGACCCATTGTGAAAGTCTATGAAATGTTTGGCCACTGGGCTCTCCTGTCTACTATTCCTAATATCTCCTAGATGTTCCATTATTCTTAATTTAACTTTTCTGGAGGTTTGTCCCACATACCACTTTTGACACCCACAACCAATAATGTATACCACTCCCCCCGAGTTGCAGTCATAGTATTCCAAAGCCTTGTATTTCTTGTTGTTAATCATTGTGCCATCTAGGTTCGTTACTCTACTGCAAATCTTGCAATTCCCGCATTTATATGTCCCTACCTTTGAGATGTTGGTTTTTCTCTTTACATTTCTAGTATTTAAAATCTCCTTAAGGTTGGGATATCTGCCGTAAGAGAAGGTGATTTTGCTTGGAAAAAATTTTCCTACTCTATCATCCCCCAGAACCAATGGCCACAGACTAAGCACTGTATCCCTCACAACTCCGGAAAATTGGGAAAATTTGGTGACAAAGAATAGTTTGTCTTGTTCAATGGCCCCTCCCCGTAGTGCAGAAGGGGAAACTGGAGTGAATAAAAAACTATTAGAAATGGAGTCTAAGTTCATCTTGAACTTTAAAACTCTCTTTCCCAATGGTATGAATTTAGATATGTAAATTTTGCAAAGCCAATATTGAGGTGTATGTAACATAGTTTTGGGCAACAAATTAAATCCAGTACATACATTTACATTTTGATTTATATCAGTTATTTGTATAAGGCATATATGTACATATAAATTTCTTTTGGTGCACATGTGCACTATGTTATTAAGAGGAAAGATGTTGCCTTAGGAATATAACATATTAGGCACTTTTTGAAAGTGATTTGGATGGATTATTGATTTTTATGTGTGGGGGGACATAGTCCAAATATGTGATGCAATTCATTCATGACAATTACAGCAGGGTTATAAGGAAAAGAAAAAAGAGAAAAGACAAAGGCATATTGCATTGGGTTTAGTAACTTTCTTTTCTTTTTTAAGTGAGAGGAATTGCATCATGTACAAAGAAAATGAATTTTCATAAAATAACATAATAAGAGAAAATATACTCCTTTTGCACATTATGCATATTTTGCACATTTTGTATATTTTGTATATTATATATTTCTAAGGTGCATAAATTTTCATGCCATTACATTGTCTCACATTTGGTTCAAGTATAACATTTTGCATTGAAGAGATGTATTGGGTTGGTTGAGTGATGGTTTTCTCAGGTGTTTAAATGTTTAATTATTTAAGTGCACGACGAGTGTTTTGATTGGCTTTAAAATTTTAAGCTAATGATTCAAAAGGTGTGGTGAAACGCAAATTTAATGTATTCCTTGAGAAGGCGAAGGCCGAGGTACCAGAGTGCAATAAAGAAGATATTTTTTCACCAGTCACCTGCATGTTTGTGGCGTTCACAGTTTTCTCTTTTTTCAACATTTGTCATACCTCTCAACCTTAGAGCAAGAAATCTGGACAAAGACATACATAGAAGTAGGACAAAGGCCCAAAAATAAGGACAATTTTTAAATATTGCTCTTATAAACTTAGAAAGATAATAGAATAGTAGGTCTTGCATTAGTATGAATTTTCTGAAGGATATGAAATCTGAAACTCAAATGTCTCATTATTTTCTAACTTCAGTCTTTAATGATTTACCACTAATTTGCCAAAAAAAAAAACAATTTTATGAAAAATGAAGCAAAAATGTGATGCAGAAATATAAAATAGCCACACAATACAGCTGGGAACCTGTCAAAGAAGGGACACTTTTTTAATATTAGTACTGCTAACTTGAGCAGCTGACAAAATAAAAGAATCTAAATGCATTTCTGAAATAAAAGTAATCTATAACTCTGATTATTACAGTTATTTCTTAATTGTAAACACTCCATGTTTTCTTCCAAAATTGCTATTTTGCGGAGGGATTATTAGGGGAAGAGAAACATTTTGAGCCAAATTCGGGGACAGTTGAGAGGTTTGGCTATGCCTAATTCTATAAAGCAATTTATTTGCATGTACCTCTCAACCTGATAATGCAATAAATCTGGACAAGGCCAAATATATTGGGGGGACATATAAATAGTACTAAAAATTGCTCTTGTATAAACTAAGACAGTTGATAGAATAACAGGTCTTACTTTCGCATGCATTTTTCTGAAGGTTATGAAGTCTGAAACTCAGTGTGATATAGTGACTTAATTCCTAAATGATTTTCCAGAAAACCAAATTTTATGAGGAACAAACCAAAAATAAGAAGCAAAAATCTATTCATTCTGTGAAAATCTGGACAGTTGGGAGGTATAGTTCAGCTGGGGCTGTCTGAGTTTGCTGCCCTTCCCCCTCACAAAATCATGATCGAATGGAGCCCTCCCCCCTGCAGCCATTCCAATGATCCACTACATGGCTATTTCACTCCATTTGCCATAAACACTAATGTGCATATTGCTTTACTTCTATGATGATTTGGATTTCATTTGAAAGTTTTATTTTGCATTTTACAGCACAAACACTAAGACATCTGCTAAACAAAGCAATGCAGTCTCACAATGAAAACAGGCTTAGCATTAAAACTTCTCTGCCCTTGAAACTCACATTCAGTGAAACAGCATTGAAACCCACATTCAAAGAAAATACATTTTGCCAGTGGCTGTTTTCAAATCATAGGCCCCTTGCACATGAAACATACATGTGCTGTTTGATACACCTTCCTGATTGTACTAAATTATATTCCTTGTACAATACAGTACAGTTGTTAGACGGCATTTTAAATTTATTGTTTTGAACATTTTTCCAGTAAACAAAAAAACAAAATGCATGTACCAGTGACAAAACTACCCAATTCAGAACATTTCCCATCATAAAAGTCTACTCAACCTTCTACAGTCCACCAGTATCAGTAAATATGCACAATCTCTGAAGTAGTAAAAGTCATCTAAATAATTCCACATTAAAGAAATCTGTAACAGTGAAGAGGTTGCTGCTAGCAAACAACTTTATATGTCATTGTTTATTCATCTACAAATAAAGTGCCTGTTTCCCTTGAGGAATAAATTGCCTATGTTGTATGCATTAAAAAAATTATAGGCTAGTAATATCGCAATAGGGACTGTATGGCAAACTGATAACAGGTTCATAGTTACTACTCTAGGTATCTTTGCCAAAAAGGACTGCAGCATCCACCCACTTTACAACACAGTACACTATCAGTAATGCATCTATCTACTGTGGGAGTAGAACCCACAGCCTTCTGCATCAAAAGCAAGTACACTACCTGTTGTGCTATTAACATTGCAAACAGTCTCAGAATAAGCAGCACTAAAGTTTTGTTCCCCTGCAGCTCTCAGCTCCTTGTAAAATCTGCTCAACACGCAGTTGTATCTCTGAACTTTGCAGCACAAGAAATCTGGAAAAAGCTGACATTTATTGGGGGGGACAAAAGCCCAAAAACCAGGGACACATTTTAAACATTGCTTGTATAATGTTGGAAAGTTGCTAGAATAAAATTCTGTGTTACCACCATACATTTCACTGCCACGTCTTTAACCCAGGGGACCCTGTGCAAAACAGTCCTAGAAACATACCACTATGCCAAATCAGCTGTTTTGTGAAAGACAGAAAGACGAACTTAAATGGCTACCATTTAGTGAATTCAGTTCTCACCATAGCTGTCAACCTCTTGGCACAAAACACCTGAACAAAGCCAATAATGGGGGAATACAGCCCCCAAACATATTCAGTGAATTCAGTTCTCACTATAGCTCTCAACCTCTTAGCAAAAAACATGTGGACAAAGCCAGTAATGGGGGGAATGCAGCCCCCAAACATTCAATGAATTCAGTTCTCACCATAGATAACTCTCAACCTTAGCACAAAATACCTGGACAAAGCCAATAATGGGGGAATACAGTCCCAAAAATAGGGACGAATTTGAAATATTCATGTTATAAACTTAGACAACTGCTAGAATAAACAGTTGTGTGTTACCATGTACTTTCTGAAGAATATGAAGTCTGAAATTCAAATGCCTGTTACTTTTAAACATTTAACCAAGAAAGTAGTCTGACTTGGAGCAAAAGACCATTTTCAGCAGAGCAGGGAGAAATGCCAGACACATCTTTGTAAGATGGGAGGACATGCAGACACCACACAGAAGGCACCCAGCCAAGAATCAAACCAGAGAATCTGTAGCTGTTAGGCAGCAATGCTACCAGTGCACTACTGCACTACAGACTTTGCAAGGAAAAATGTAGATACAGAAACCACAGATTTTATGAGGAACAGAACAAATATGAGGCAAAAATCTGCAAATTTTTTAGAAATGGTGGTGGATAGGGAATTCAGGTTCTTGCCACCTGCATCCAAGGGACAGTGTTCAAGCCTGAGTATCTCTATCCACCACCATTTGTTCTCTCTAGCCACCTGTATATAGTAACGGGGGCATTTTACACACACACAAAATATCTTATTGCAAGAAATCTGAGCAAAGCCTAAAATAATGGGTGTACAAAAGCCGGAAAACACACACACACAAAATGCTGGAAGTATCTCCATTTGCAGCTGCTCTCGTGCTTAACATGTCTCTGTTGCCTCATTTGTCTTGACATGGAACTGCTGTAAGTAAACCCATTAAAGAGTTTTAAGGTACAGTTTCAGATTTAACTAAACATTCTATATGATGGTAATTTTTGTACTTTGCAGAAGTAAGGAATGAATTCTGGAAATTTTAGTAGATGTTTTTAAATATCTGCATGCTGTTAATGTATTCAGTGATATACCTGGTATCTGTTTCACATTTATTTATTTAAATATAATATTTGTTAAAATTACATTAACTGTGGAAATCAGTACAAAGAGAAGTTGTTAATCACTTATGCAGGATCTGTTCACCACTCTAAAAAGTTCTTAACCCCTTGGTTAAATGTCGTCAACCCCAGTTGCAGACAAATGCATTTGAAGGTACTCTGAACAACTTCTCAACTCACACTCAGTGAAAAATAGCTATAAACAGAAAAGAATGCGATCAAACTGAATTTTAACCCAGGCCGTTGCAATGCTGAAACTGTTAGAAAGCCTCCACTGAAAGACTATGGCAAAAGAACACCACATAGTCTAGTTACATTTATCCCTATTCTGTGTATTCCATTTCAAGTACTAGTCACAATTCCTTCAGTTATTTAGTCACTAAAACATTATGTAAGAATGGCCATGACAAGCAGAGAATGGCTTATTAAAAAAAAAAAACAACCACTGAGGGCTACATTCGTCGAAAAGGATCTGCAATGCTGAATTTCAGACAATGCCACATGCATTAAAATGTAAAATTCTTCCATAAGAGAACCAGAGCTTTGTAAAGTCCTGAAATCAAGAGAACAGTCCACTCCAAAAGTTTGCAACGCAGGCAGAACTTGAAACTAAGAAGAGATAATAGCAAAAATTCCTCTAAGCATCATATACTGAGGTGAGCATATGCTGCTGCAAGCAGGTACTGTAGGAAAGGGAAGGCACTAGTTGCTAGATAGACATGGTTTTATATATCCCAGCATACCTCACAATTGTCTTTGCTTTTCTGGAATGTCCAGGCTATCACATACTTGTCCACACTCGCTACCCATGACCACACCTTACGTGTGGTCATATTGTGGTCACATCCTGTGTCCTCAAGGTGGCAAACCCTACTACACACTCAAATAAAAAATTATCATCCCCAACTCTTGATAAGGACAGAGAAGAAATATATACTACACACTCATTATACAGTCGCACACACATTATATATAAACAGATACATAAAAAAACTGTAAAATGTGTGCAAATTCACTCATACAGTATATACATAAACTTACAAGAAGTCAAATTAGTGTGTCTAAGTTTATATAACTTCTTCAAGCTCTTATAGACAAAATTAAAAGGGAAAATATTAAAAACAAATTGCTTTTACTCCAGGATTGCAGAATGCCAGTGTTATTGCAGTACTGGTTGGGAATGAAGTGCAAAGCTCCTAAAATTTACTGGGCAAAGAATAGCTGCATCTCCCTACAAAATATTTGTGAATTTGTATTTATATGTCAAGTCTCACTGTTAATTATGTCAGTAGCGATGGAATCAACAGTTTGGTTAGTCAGCTCATTTGGTATTCATATGTTTCTGACAAAAAGAAGCATATATATTTGTATGGGCCAGGCATGCAGATCAAATTTTTGCAGTCATCATGAAATGATAATATATATATTTGTAACATAATGACCTAACTGACAATATATATACCGCACCAACACCAACAGAAAGAAGAAAAGCGAACGGAATAGGCCACCAACGCCAAGGAATAAAAAAATCCAGCAAATAAATCCTCAAGGCTCAAGTCCACAACCTAAACTGGCTGCAACTGTTTGCTTCTCACTCTTTTCCCAGCACATAAAGCCCGGGAAGAGAGCGAGAACCAATCAGCAGCCATTTAGCCCGTCCACGTCATGTACGTGCCTGTGGACGTGGCAGTCCGAACCCCTTCTAATTTTATGCGGTTTGGAACCGCATAGACTGCTGGGCATTACCCTGATGCCTTAACTGGCTCTCCGGACAGCAGCTCCAAGTAAGAAAAAAAAAAAACTTATTTTTTTTAAAACTGCCGCAACCCGGAATTCGACAGTGCGCATGCTCTTCAGTCGGTGTAAAGCAAGCAGCTGGCTGACAGAGATGAAAGACAGACAGTATTGTTTGTAAAAATAAAAAAAAGTACTTTTTTTTCTTTTTTCCTTTTCTTGCTGAGGGGGCTGCAGTCCGGCAGTCCGATGGCATGAGCAACCCCTGATAATCATATGTATAAATATGTACACTTCTTATGCATGGTATACTCTGGTTTATCACAGTAACAGGAAGGATACTTTAATGTCTGTGTCAAGAAATAAGTTCTAAAGCTTTTAGTTAAGCATATAATGAAGTTGTTCACATCACTAATAATAGACCCAGTTTCATATAACTAAGGGTCAAGCACACAAAAGCAGAAAAAAAACAGAATTTCCCTCGCCCACTCAATAAAACTAATCTTGAAAAAAGAATTAATAATGTGCATATATTAGGGCTACTGGAATTATCTTTAAAATGATGATGACTTGCAACTGTGTCAATGTTGGGATTATGAAGAAATGCTTGATTAAGCATTAATTAAAAGATATACATAATTTAGTGACTGCACACAGTTTAAGTTAAATACAGCTATAATGTGTTGTGCATTCAGAGCACAGAATGCCAGCTTTTATTTAAACAGCAGCTTGTGTTACTGAGAGCTAATCTTGGAAACCAAGTAACACTAGAGTTATAAATTAATCTGTTTAAATCTATATAATCTGATCACGCTTATGGGACTCAGTTTAGTGTCCTACATGAGAAATACTGAGCTAATGAACACTATTCCCCAGTAGTTGTTTCTAAGTCACTTATAAATAAATAAAACAATGGGAAGTATTTTGAGATAAAACAAATACCTTGTCTTTATGGTAGGTAAAAAGTAAAACTCTGTTAGTACCCAAGTAAATAAAATGATTGTTAGTAATGAATGAGAAATTACTCCAGTATAGAGAACTGAACAGCCAAGCCTTCTTGATTAGATTTCAAAAGGGCTGGCAGCTGAAAGTTCCCTTGAGTTAGTTGCAGTGAACATGGAGTATGTAAAAAAAAATTATCATGGATTCCTAATTGAATCTAGATATCTGTAATCATTGTAGGAGTAAAGCATAAAACAGTATGCACACTGAGAATTTTGAACAGTGTTTATGGCAAATGGGGAGAAATAGCTAAGTAATGGGACCCTGTAAATGTACTAGCTACTAGCAATTACCTCAGCAAGAAGAGTTTCAGAGCTACAGGCCCTCATGGCTGTAGAGCCTTTTATCATATTTTACTCAGACAGGGTGTCTCTGAGGACAAATCCTACTTTTATGCTTAAAGTGGTTTCCAGTGTGGCTCTTAACCAACCAATTAATCTGCCAACTTTTTATCCAAATCCGCAGAACAAGGGGGAGAGAATTCTGCATTCCTTGGACGTACACAGACAGCTAAGATTCTACTTGAGCAGGACTAAAGCTCTAAGAAAAACTGAGCAATTACTAGTGTCAAATGCTGCAGGATCAGAAGGAAAGGCTATTTCAAAGCAGACAATTTCAAAGTGGATAAGCCACTGCATCCGTTTCTGCTACTTACACCATGGTAAACCTGTGCCCCAGGGCATTAGGTCTCATTCCACCAGAGCTGCAGCTACTTCAGCAGCCTTTCTCAGAGGAGTATCAACCAAAGACATTCTAGAGGCTGCTACTTGGAGTTCTGTTCACACCTTTACAGAGCATTACCATTTGCCTATCTACTCTAAGTCCAGGGCAGACTTTGCCACTGCAGTGCTGCAGGGCCTTATAGCCGCACCTAATGCTGTTTAGCTCCAGACTCCCAACCATAGCTTTGGGATTCTACCCAAATGTAATGACTGCAACAGTGAAACACGAGGAACAAAGTACAGGTGTGTACACTTACCATAAATGTAGATGTTCGAGTGTACATTGCTTTTTATACTTATTCCTTTTAACAATCTTGATTGTTAGATCAGTCAAAACTCAGTGCAAATTGTACTACAGCTTTTAAGGCTGTTACAGGTTTCCAACTCTTTTCTGTGGTGCTACTGTGGAAATTTTATGTGAGGCTAGAGCATAGTAGCACCGATCAATGCTTAACACAAAGGAGTATGATTGGGTTTTGAATAATAACTAGCTTGTTATTTGAGGCATGTACCCTTTGGCATATATCTCCATAAGCATCTAAAGCAACTTGAGAGCCCTCAATGTTTCCTCTATAAAACGATCTCATGTCTGACTACCCTTAGCCATTCTGATAGACTAAATGCTTTGCCCCTCTCTTCAATATCCTACAGACTCCTGAGGGGTGATTTCAGCTAAGACTTCTGTATACAAATGATGCAGCACTCTTTGAACTCCTTCACTTAAAGACAACTAGTGGTAAAGCAAATGCCTGCTCTACAGAGAGGGAGGTGTGTGTGTTTGTGTGTGTCTGTGTGTGTGTGTGTGTGTGTGTGTGTGTGTGTGTGTGTGTGTGTGTGTGTGTGTGTGTGTGTGTGTAAGTAAGGGGGGGGGTTATACCTCACAATTATCCAGATTTTTGCCTCATATTTTCGGTTTGTTTCTCATAAAGTTGTGTTTTTTCTTGCAAATCACTGAGGATAGAAATCAAAATATTGACAGATATTTGAGTTTTAGGTTTCATATCCTCAGAAAATGCATACTAATACAAAACTTGTTCTTCTATCCACTTTCTATGGAGGTAGGGGTATGTATGTGTGTGTCATACCTCAGAACTGTAAAGATTTTCACAGAATGTCCAGATTTTTGCCTCATATTTTTGGTCTGTTCCTCATAAATTTTTTTTTTTGACAAATCACTGGGATGAGCTAAGGATTAAAGTTACTAAATAATGACGTGTTTGAGCTTCAGACTTCATCCTTTAGAAAACACATTCTAACACAAATCCTGTTATTGCAGCAACTTTCTAAATGGGTCCCTAGTTTTTGGCCCTTGTTCCAACATTATAACAGGCTTTGTCCACATTTCTTGTGCTAAGAGATTGAGAGGTAGTGTGTGTGCTTGTGTGTATGTATGTATAAGAGTGAGGTAGCATACCCCTCAGCTGTCCAGGTTTTTGCCCCATATTCCTCCTAAAAGGATTGAAGTTGCTAAATAATAACAGACATTTTAGAGTTTTAAACGTCATATCTTTTAGAAAAATACATACTAACAAATTTTGTTACTTTTAGCAATTTTCTAAGTTCATGAGGGCAATATTTATAATATGACCCTGTTTGTTTATTTTAGGCTTTGTCCAGATTTCTTGCACTAAGACTTTGAGGGGGGTGTGTGCGAGAGAGAGTGAAATGCCCTAGTTAGAGTTAGCAGGTGGAATTTATTTTCAAGTGCATTTTTAAGGAATTGTGAGCTTCAAGGGAAGAAAAATGTACTGCTGCTCATGCTAAGTTTGCTTAAAATGTACAACTGTTTTGTTCAGCAAATGATATCAGTATTGTCATATAGAATTTTAAAGCAGTGTTAGTAGCACAGCAGGTAGCATACTTGCATCTTGATGTAGAAGGCTATAGGTTCTACTTCCACAGCATGTAGATTTGTATTTTAAGGAGATGGGGTTCTGCAGTCCTGAGTATGTCCTCCTTTGGAGGAAATGCCTAGTAACTATGAACCTGTTTTTCAGCTTGCCACCCATTCCCTATTGCAATATACTAGTTTACCATTTTTTTAATGTAGCATGGGCAATTTATTCTTTAAGGGCAGTAGGCACTGAATTTGTAGATGAAACACTGAAAATTAAGTTGTTTTCTAGCAGCAACCTCTTCATTGGTTTCAGATCTCTTTAATGTGGAATTATTCAGATGACTTTTACTTATGCAGAGATTGTGCATACTGACTGACATTGGTGGATTGTAATGATAGAAGTTTAAGTGGCCTTTTATAGTAGAAATGTTCTGAATTGGGCAGTTTGTCATTATTGGTTCATATGTTTTGTTTCATTGCTTGCTGGAAAAACATTCAAAACTATACATTTAAAACACACTCTAACAAGTGATGCTGTATTATAGAAGGGGTATAATTAAAGTATTTTATATTATAATTAAAACAATCTGTATATATTATAATCATATGTATAATCATATGTATAAATATGTACACTTCTTATGCATGGCTACTCTGGTTTATCACAGTAACAGGAAGGATACTTTAATGTCTGTGTCAAGAAATAAGTTCTAAAGCTTTTAGTTAAGCATATAATGAAGTTGTTCACATCACTAATAATAGACACAGTTTCATATAACTAGGGGTCAACCACACAAAAGCAGAAAACACCCAGAATTTCCCTGGCCCACTCAATAAAACTAATCTTGAAAAAAGAATTAATAATGTGCATATATTAGGGCTACTGGAATTATCTTTAAAATGATGATGACTTGCAACTGTGTCAATGTTGGGATTATGAAGAAATGCTTGATTAAGCATTAATTAAAAGATATACATAATTTAGTGACTGCACACAGTTTAAGTTAAATACAGCTATAATGTGTTGTGCATTCAGAGCACAGAATGCCAGCTTTTATTTAAACAGCAATTTATGTTACTGAGCACTAATCTTGGAAGCCAAGTAACACTAGAGTTATAAATTAATCTGTTTAAATCTGTATAATCTGATCATGCTTATGGGACTCAGTTTAGTGTCCTACATGAGAAATACTGAGCTAATGAACACTATTCCCCAGTAGCTGTTTCTAAGTCACTTATAAATAAATAAAACAAGGGGAAGTATTTTGAGATAAAACAAATACCTTGTCTTTATGGTAGGTAAAAAGGAAAACTCTGTTAGTACCCAAGCAAATAAAATGATTGTTAGTAATGAATGAGAAAGTACTCCAATATAGAGAACTGAACAGCCAAGCCTTCTTGATCAGATTTCAAAAGGGCTGGCAGCTGAAAGTTCCCTTGAGTTAGTTGCAGTGAACATGGAGTATGTAAAAAAAAATATCATGGATTCCTAATTAAATCTAGATATCTGTAATCATTGTAGAAGTAAAGCATAAAACAGTATGCACACTGAGAATTTTGAACAGTGTTTATGGCAAATGGGGAGAAATAGCTAAGTAATGGGACCCCGTAATGGCTGCGTGGGGGGAGGCTGCATGGGTGGAGGGGTGGGCCTGTGTGGGCAGAGGGGGGTGGGGCTGCATGGGCGGGGCTCTGGGTTTACACCCCCCCCCTGCAAAAAATCCTGCGGGCTCCCTTGCCCACAACTGTGAACAATTGGGTGATCACCAGTTCACCTAGTCCTAGGGTATTTCTTTAGGGTATGAAAGATAATTAGGGCACCTGATTAAAACCTAATAGAACACAAGGAGAGCATGCGGACTGCACAGTAGGCACTCCACCCAAGCCCCAAAAAAGGAATTCTATAACAATAAGCACTGAGACAAAACCAAGAACAAATTATTTATTATTTATTTATTTACATTTGTTGACTGGGAGTTTCTGACTGGACGTAGGTCCATTTTCAGCGGTAACAGCTAAAACATCTTATATCCAAATTTGCTGCATGCCAGTTTCTATCATCTTCACATAATGGACCCAGTATATAATTCTGGAATCTAGTGCATGGTGTGTGAATGTGTAATCAGTAGGCAATCTTTGGATTCTTTGATGAATTGGTAGCCTTTCCAGGACTGGTTTCTCACTGTCTTGCATCTATAGAGTGCTGGATAGGTTCTGGCTACCCTGTGATCCTACATTGGATACAGAACGTGTTAGAGAATGAATGAGTGAATGAATGAATGTACAGATTATAGGGGTTATATTATTAGTATATGTTAATCTGTACTTTTGAGAATTTAAGCAGTAATATAATTCTTAATAGAATGCATTTTATAAGCAAAATATAAAGTATAATAAAGAGTACAATAGTTGTACTTTTTCTATCTGTAATTAGCAAGCAAGAATGATAGTATATAGGACAGCTTCCCTTCAGCAGCCCGGCAGTTTGGAATTTACAGGCAGGATTAATATAATACTAAGCTTCTGGAACTCCTGCACAATGTGGGTTATAGTGACAGTCCTGTCTTTGAAGACACACTGTAGCATATGGTGAAGTAGCACAAACAGCAGCAAAATCACGTCAGCAGAAAAATAATTCAGTTCTGCTGTGCATAGAACAGAATTAACTTGATTGTTATGTTATGCACTGTCAGTGTGAGTTAAACTGCATTTCAAAAGATTTGGGACAGTGCAGTGAATCCACCCTCAAGGTGAAAGTGCACCCCTAAAATGATTTTCAGTCCATATTCAAGAAAACTGAAGATGAAAGATGCAGCAGTCATGGCAACTCAATTCAAAATTATATGGTCCTCCAGTGCCGATGATAAGCAATGCCATTAATGAATCAGAGAATATATGTATGTCATTGCCCAAAATAGTCAGTGGCCAAAGGAATCTCACAGAAGAAACATACAAGGAAGAAGTGACAGATAATTCAATTGAATATGTCCCCTGCCAAATATCTCTGAAGATTATCCCATTGGAATGGTATCACCTATAAGGTGCACTACTGATGAGATGTGCCAGACTTGTAGATGAGCAGCGTCATTGTGAAGGGGCCCCCTGAACAACCATCACAGCATTATACAACCGAACCCTATGGTGAAGTGTGCATATAATCAGAAAAGTGTGCATATAATCAGAAACATGCATATAATCAGAAGTGTGCATGAAATCAGGTGTGCGTATAATCAGAAGCATTCATATAATCAGAAGTGTGCATAAAATCATTAGTGTGCATATAATGAGAAGCATGCATATAATCAGAAGTGTGCATAAAATCAGAAATGTGCTTATAATCAGAAGCATGCATATAATCAGAAGTGTGCATAAAATCAGAAGTGCGCATATAATCAGAAGCATGCGTATAATCAGAAGTGTGCATAAAATCAGAAATGTGCATATAATCAGAAGTGTGCATATAATCAGAAGCATGCGTATAATCAGAAGTGTGCATAAAATCAGAAATGTGCATATAATCAGAAGTGTGCATATAATCAGAAGTGTGCATATAATCAGAAGCATGCGTATAATCAGAAGTGTGCATAAAATCAGAAATGTGCATATAATCAGAAGTGTGCATATAATCAGAAGTGCGCATATAATCAGAAGCATGCGTATAATCAGAAGTGTGCATAAAATCAGAAGTGTGCATATAAACAGAAGCATGCGTATAATCAGTACACTACAGTAACTTTGATAAGGTTTTGTAGCATCTCACAACCTTCTAAAATGCCTGTTTTGTGCTGACTGAAGTCATACAGTCCCACCAGTAATTAAATTTAGTCTGTACCATTTTCCTTTCAGAACATACCGTGGAGGGTGGTGCATGAGAAGCAGTGGTGTGTAAAGGTGAGATATGAGCACACTAAGTCCAACACCAAGGATGTGTAATAGGGAGGCATGGGCATAAGAAGGCCTACTACAGCTAACAACTGGACCAAATCTTCCCTCTTACTACATACACATACGTAGACAGAGAGACATACGACTATGTACAAGCTCAAAATAGATACACACTGGAGAGTAAAAGCAGAAAGGCATGGAAAAAAAGTGGTAAGCACACAAAGAGAAAATTAATTAGCCTGTATGTAATGATATGCCTGTTTTCAGTAGATTATTGCACATACATAATGTCCACCAGGTACAGCTGTAGCATGATATAAAGTATAGGTAGACTTTCAACTTAAAAAGATTGTGGTGCAAGTTGCCTTGTATTTGCATCTACTTCATCACTGTGGGACTATTCCATATGACAGCTCTGGTGGCTTCCATCTGAGCATGCCTGAATTTTCAGGCATGCTTCCGCAATTTATCCTTTTTTTCAATGTTTAACATACTGCCTATAGCAGTTATTCTATAATTAGGTGTACAGACCGTAACACTTTGTCCACCCATGAAGGCTTTACATACCTCCTCGTTTGCATGAACCACACAATCCTTCTTTAAGAATTAACTGCAGTGCTGGTTTACAATAGAAAGCTCAGGGCATCACCTTGCCTTGAGTATAAATGGTTTTGGAATCTGGCCCAGAATTAAAGTAATATGATTAGTTCTTTTATTCATTTTCTGATTACCTGCTTAATCAAAGTCATGGTCACAGTGGAGTCAGGGTGAGAGCCAGAGCTTGTTCCAGCACCAAATTGGCACAAGGCAGAGAAAGCAATTTTTGAAGGGATGCCAGCCCATCACAAATAGTAATGCTCTATATATCTTCAATACATTTTTATTATAGGTTAGTTTGCCCAACACCTGATTTACAACCTATGAGCCTTCAAAATCCTTGAATAAAATAACTGTATGGGATATGTGCTACTTGTACAACTGTAGCAGTGTTATTTATGTAGGACATTAATGACTGACTGCTTCTTATTGCATGGGGAAACTTATCCCGTAAACTTAGCAGGTTCTGTTGTAGTGTATGTGTCACTTTTTCTATTCCTGATATCCATTTTTTAGTGTTAAGTACCTTGATCTAGTATTAGCTCTCCAAGCATTGCATTCCAGGCACAGACTTTCAAATCATATCGGATCAGACATTACCTTATACACCAAGCTGACGTTGCTCATAAGTAATCAGTAAGAAGCACGATATAACAAGTCCTTAATCCTTTCCGAATAGTTTACATTTTCCAATCATATGATTTTGCTAGTGAGGAATCTTTGTAACCTTTCCAGGTGTTTTAGACAGCTTGTCAGAAGGCTGCAGATAGCAGCACTGTATTCAGTAATGGGATGGATTGGTGACGTATAAGGTGGTACTGTATGCTGTCTGGTATCATCAAATAGCCACATTAGTATTAGGTGGACCACAAAATATATTAAATTATTGTTAACCAGTATCCCTAGGTCTTTAATGATGATACTGTGTTTTTAATTTCACCATTTATTTTTGCAATTATACTCTGTTTTCTTTTTTGGCAAATCTCATAATGTTATATTTATTGACATTAACGGTGATCATTATGTTTTGTATTTTGTGGTATTTTGTACTTACATTATGGAACTCTCATGTATGAATTTAGTAAACTGTAACCAAGTTTCTCCAAACACTCTTTCAGAAGGAAGATGTGTGTCAACATTTTTCTAGGATAAGTGTTTTACCTGCATTATAAATTTGTTCTGGACAAAAGCACCCTTTTTCCTTGCAATCTGTTCCTCAACAACAGTGCTATAAATAACAGCAGCACTTTTTTCTCTGTGGAGGACCTGAATATATGACACATTTGCTGCTGAATCTGTCAAAAAAGACTGCACGTGCCTCAAACCCCCTCTCGGAATTACTTGCGTAACTTCCAGATGGTGCAGGGTACAGATCCTGATAAATAACCATTTGACCTTTTCTGCATGTTGCATTCCTCCAATTAGACTTTGCAATCATAATAGTTTGCAAGCAGCATAAAGGATCCCCCATAACAGTACCCCTTCTTAAACCACTTGCATTCACTTAATACATCTGTCACGTCAAGTTGTATGTTCTCATTTTATCTACTCTGTAACAGTATGTACTCTGCATTTTATCTGCACTACATAGAAAATGCCCCGTTTCTTGAGTTTTGACATCTTGGTTCATGATAATTTTAAGGGAATGAATTTAAAGAAGAGATTAAACTCATTTGTTTATAACTGCAATAATCAGTAACTGATGCTGCTTAATAACTCATTACCTGATAATCCCTTCATTTAGGTGATTTTGGACAGTTGTTGTAATACTGATGTGATTTACTGCATCAACAAAAAATGAAAATTTGAGTTATTATTTAAAGGTTGCATAAATTAATATGCACCAATAAAAATAAATCCACCACACTGGCTGAACAATAAAGGAAAGGAGGAAACACTGGTATTAGTGAACACCATAATTTATTATCACTTTCATCTCAAAGAGACTTCGTCAGAATGAATTAACAGCACAATAACAACACATTGTATATCAACCCCTTGAATTCATCAATAATTCAATTAAATGACAATTAAAAAGCAATGGAACCAAAAAGTAGTGTAATGGTGCAAAAACAGATACAAGTAAACCAAGAATGCACCACCAGGGTTTATGGACTACACATAGATTTATTATAAAGCTATGTGTAGTCCAGAAACCCTGATGATGCATTCTTGGTTAACAATTAAAAAGCAATTATGTTACTTAAAGACACATAAAGACAAAAATCTACAAAGATACATATTATAAAAATCATTTTAAAATGTTTAACCTTCTTTTTTTTAAGAAACATTTTATATTAATGGAATCATTTATACTTATCAGCTTATCAGCCCCAAACCTAAGCTGCCACATAGTTTCTTTTTGTTCAACACTATCCTAAAAAGAACCATCCCTAATATTTTCAGCTACCTGTTCCAAAACAGAATAAGTCTGATAAGCAGCCCAGTGTGAATGAACCTATTAATATAAAATGTTTCTTAAGAAATAGAAGGTTAAAAATTATTTTTATAATATATATTTTTGTAGATTTTTGTCTTTATGTGTCTTTAAGTAACATAATTGTTTTTAATTATTTAATTGAATTATTGATTAATTCAAGGGGTTGATATATAATGTGTTGTTAATGTGCTGTTAATTCATTCTGAGGAAGTCTCTTTGAGGCAATAATAAATTGTTGAGTTCGCTAATTTCCTCCTTTCCTTTATTGTTCAGCGAGTGTGGTGGATTTATTTTTATTGGTGTGTGTTTTGCTGCTCCATCCTTTGGGACTGTTGCTTTTATAAATGAATACGCACCAAACAGCACCAGCACAAATTACTAAAGGCTGCTGACATCTTAAGTAAAAAAACTTCAACAGTTAAATATTTTAATTAATGTTTTCCATACATAAATTATTACATGACGTATGCATCCTGTATTATACTGTTTTTTTTTATTTATTTTTGTAATACAGATGCCATCTTGGTAGAGTGCATGTATATTCTCTCTGTATCTTTCTTATTACCTCTGGTTTTCCTTGCCTCCTTCTTCTCCATTTTACATTAGAGTGCCACCAGCTTGCTCTTTTAAGAGGACAGAAAGCATCAGTATTTTCAAACTTTTCAGTAAGTATTTGCTGAGCCCTGCTCTAAATCTGCATTTATCCAAGAGCAGTTTTACTTTGGATCTGAGCTCTGCAAGCCAAGGTGCAGGATATCTGTGTTGCTCATGGACCAGTTATTAAGTAATAGCATTCAGACACTGAATTAGGCAAGCTTGTAAATGTTTTTTGGTAACCAATTGGACTACCTGTCTCTCTTTTGCCTAGCATCACTGTTGTCACTTAGAACAGTTTCCTTTAGACTTCATTAAACCTGAACATATGTTACAGCCATGATCAGAAATGAAAAAAAACATAATTAGGAAGAATATTTTTCAGTTATCTAATTATCCTGCTCATGTCACATCTTCCTCGCTTGCTTTACATACTTTTAAGGTTTCTTGAATCCAATTTCCAAAGATCCTTTGTACAAAAGTAAATTCACTATCATACTGTCTGCCAAAAGAAGCAACTGCTACTGTATGTAAGTAGCACAAGTAAGCATTTAGTTTTGGGATCGTCACCACCACACCCTCGGCAATGCACCCCCATCACATCATATCATTCCATCCATACTTTACTGCAAGAGCTTTTATTACATATGACTTTGCTTATACAGCTGTACTTATTTTATATATATTTGTATGTGTGTGTGTGATATATATATATATATATATTTACATATATATATATATATATATATATATATATATATATATATATATATATATATATATATATATATATAGGTCTACTTTGATTCAGTGAAAACTCATTTCACTAAATTTCAAAACACTCACAGCAAATCACTGAAAGTTCAAATCATGGAAAACTCTGAAGAATACATAGTTGTGCCCCCCCCACCCCCACAACTATATATACTAACTACAGGATCACACTACAGTGGGGAAAAGGGCATGTACATTTTATTTGCCCAACAGTACTTACATTCAGTGAAATGATTCAGTGAAAAAAGTTTTCAGTGATTTGAGCTTTAAGCGATTTTTTGAGAGTGAATTGAAATTCAGTGAAATTAGTTTTCAGTGAATCAAAGTAGACCCATATGTGTGTGTGTGTGTGTGTGTGTGTGTGTGTGTGTGTGTGTGTGTGTGTGTGTGTGTGTGTGTGTGTGTGTGTATGTATATTTTTTCTCTAACTCAAAGCTCTGAGAAAATATTGCCCATCTCTCTATTGCCTATAACTTAACTCACTCTCTCTCACTATAGATATCTATCTATATCTATCTATCTATATATATATATATATATATATATATATATATATATATTGTCCTTACTGTTGTTACTCAGACAGAAATATGTACCCTACTGTGTTAAACATTTTTTTCTTTATCTGAAATGATAATCGATATGCAATGCATTTCTTATTAACTATGCAACGTGTACAATTATGTCTGAGCCTTAACATGTACTACTTTACTGAATCTGTCTGACTACCAGATCATTACATTTTTTTCTTAAAGCTGTTATTCAGGCAAAAATTCTTATCTTGCTATGGGACGCATTTATCTCTTAAAATGGAAACTCAAGAAGGAAGAAAAAGGGGTAAAAAAAGAGTTTGAGGAAGTCAACTAGAGAACATTTCCTGTTAACTCTCTTGTAAGTAAGCTCCATGAAAAGTTCTCTACAGCATTAGATCAGGGAAAACCATGTCTAGTGATGTATCTTGCTGCTACTAAGGCATTTGATACCTTATTACATGATTAGATTGTATTAAGTCTTTACAGTAAATCCATACATTGCTAACTGGATCAGAAACTAGCTAAACAACATAGTGCAAAGTGTTGTAGTTTACAGAATGAGATCCCCTTGGACACGTACACACAGGGAAGCCCTTCAGGGCTTTGTATTGCGATGGATTATTTTTGACATTGTGTTCTTAACCTTGCCAATGGTTCCAAATGTATAGCTACCTAATTACACAGGTGACTATAGGAGCAGCGATAAAAGACTCAAAGGGCACTGAAGAGTTAAATAATTACTTAGTTTGCAGAACTGGTCCAACAGTTTTGGATTAGGTTTCAGTACTACCAACCATAAAGTAATAAAAGCAAGGTAATACTACTCTAAGGTGCTAAAGCTGATAGTAATTGTAAAGGAGATCAGAGACCTAGGCCATACAGTTTGCTAAACATTTAACTGTAAACAATATGTACTGGAGATAGAGTTTTAAGACAGATGAGTGTAATTTATAACAGTGTTTTATCGGGAGATCCAGTTATTCTCAAACCTTATATATTTAAACTCTAAAGTCTATCACTGGATAACACTGGATACTCATTTTCTAAAGGTGAGAAGAAAACATTAGAGGGAGTTCAATGGTTATACACAAAGAGATTCAATTAGATCAAAGGTCTTACTTATAATTAGAGGCCAAAGTATCTTAACTTGTACACTTTTCTGTATAAATATATGAGAAGTATGTTATATTTAGCTTACACGGCAGCTTTAAGAGAAGAATTACACTGCTATCCCAATATCTAGGTATAAGACATAAAGGACAATGCTTTAAAATATGTATGAATAAAACTATTAAAAGGGATTCTTATATAACACAAATGATTCCAAAATTATGGAACAAAATATCTTTAGAAACAAAGTACACATCTTCATTAATAGCATATAAGGAAAAAAATCAACTGTAAATGGATCTTTTCTCCTCAAGCCTGCATTGTAAAGGGGTTTAGTTGCCCAAACATTCCCAGAAAACAAAAAAAAATTAATAAGTAAAAAAATACCCACTCACTCCCTCAGCACTGCACCTCCACTGTTTCATACATAAACTGAGACAATTCCTAGCTCCTCATCTACCCTGTGTCCTCTGCACTGTAACCCCTGTCCCAGAAATTCACTCACTTCAATCCAGGGTTGTCTTGACCTTGTTTTCTTCCTGCAATGAAACTGACCAACAGGTATAAATTGGCTGTATGGCTATCAATTGCTTGTCTGTATTTCTAACAAAGTTTCTGTGGTACAGTATCTTCTCAGGCATAGAAGCAGAAATCTAAACATGGTGACATACAAGCCAAGTTTCAGAAATGCTGACCTGCTTCTCAAGTTTTACTGTATTATAATTTATTTTGTTGATCCTGAAAACACATTTCTTTACAGGGGCTACAAGTTTTAAATTTCTGCAAATACTATATACTACCCTAACAATGTGTCCCTCAGCACATGCAAACTTCAGGTAGGAATGGGACCTCACAATTATCAACAACAAGCAGGAATAAAAAAAACATTCTATATTCAGCTGGCTTTCTTTACATTAGCACAGAAACTTAAGATAACAATCAGAGTATGCACATTCACTTTTGTTAGTATGATCTAAACATAGCTTGACAGAAAAGGAGAAAGCCTACTGGAAACTCAAGAGATAAGAAAAAGGGCAAAAAAGAGTTTGGAGAAGCCAACTAGTGAACATCCCATAAAGTAAGGAAATTAAAATCAAATTTGTAGAAGAAACTTGTAAATGGGGACAAAATAAGAAAGAACAGCTCTTCAGATATATCCTGCCTTGAGACTTGCCTGAGATGGTTCCAAGGATCTAGCTTTTTAAAATTATCCATCCCAAATACTTACCACTATCCATTGGAGTAATACCCAAAGCAGCTACCCATCGATTCAGAGGCTCCATTAGGGAAGTTCTATCCTTGACAGAAACTTCCCTTCAGATCAGTCCTTGGTGGATAAACAGTACTTAAGTTAGCAGCTGCTGGAATAGTTACCAAAAAATCTGGAACCAGTAGTCGAGGCAATCAAGAAACAAGCAGATTAGCGTACCACACTTTATTCAACGCTAACAGTGATGAAGTCTCTTAACGAAAGCGTTGAATAAAGTGTGGTACACTAATCTGCTTGTTTCTTGATTGCCTCGACTACTGGTTCCAGATTTTTTGGTATTTGTTTGGTTTTCATTAGGTTTGCACTCTCTTGTTCCCAGCTGCTGGAATAGTATATTCCTAGAACTAAGAAAGAAACACCACCTATCTACTTTTCATGAAATGCTGAAGTAACACATTATTGCTGAAAATAAGTGCAAATGTTTTAGAGATTCTAGGTAACCCTAGTATGAGCTGACACTGCGCTATATGCCAGCCTTCCTGCGTGCATTCAAATTATGAAGCTTCTGCAGTTAGCAGAGCTGTCAGCCTTTGAACCATTACCCACTGATGTGCAGGGTATGCAACAGTCATTGCATTTTACCACTGATCAGTTTTCTGTATCCGTAGTATTCTCAGCCTTTTTATTTTGTAAAAGTTAAGAGTTCTTATTACATGTCTACTGTAACTGTAAAATTTAAAGATTATAATTACTGAATTAAGTTTTCTCACTGCATTGTTTTCTTAAGCAGATCATGGCTGAAAAAGACTTTTGGGCCAGTTCACCTATCTGGTTAACCAAAAAAAAAATGGCCAGCCCATCTACCAAGTTATCAAATCAGCATCTGCATCAACCCCCTTTTCCCCATTTTGTACATGTTGTCACGGTGTTACATCAACAGTGATCATCATAAAAATAAAAACTAAATTAACGGGATCAACCCACCAACTCACTAAACAAATATTAAGCAAAGTAACATGGAAATAAGAGAAGAAACTTAGGACAGATAATCTGATGCTCAGAAAGGAATACAGTCCAGATACTGATTCAGCCAAAATTCAAAATGAAGTTTTTACATCAATATTTACAAATAAAATAGGGGAATATGAAGGTGTAAGAGTAGGAGTTTCAAAGAAAAACAGAGAAATAACAAGACTGCCAAGGATTCTTGGGAGGACTGATTCCACATGCAAAGGGCTCTCTATCCCTGGAAGGCCTATTATTTCACCTGTTAGAAGAACATACAATTTTTATATATTTTTAATGTAAAATAATCAGCCCGGTGTTTCAAAGTTGCTATAAGGCATTTAAATTATGTTAGAGGAAGTAGTTTACATCCAAAATGTAAGTTATATAAGCATTTAATAATGTCTACACACACACACACACACACACACACACACACACACACACACACACACACACACACACACATACACTCACACACACAAACACACACACATACATGCATGCAAAGACTGTCGCTTACATATGTATAGCCAAAGAGAAATATAGACAAGTTAATTTCATGCATGTACAGACTCCCAGATGCACACACACACGCACACACACACACACACATTCATACACACACACACACACACACACACACACACACACACACACACACACACACACACACGCATATGTATTCATACACACCTACACAGAAAGTGAGACAGATGTAAAACTCATATATATATATATATATATATATATATATATATATATATATATACAGAAAGACACACACACACATTCATACACACACACACACACACACAGACACACACACACACACACACACACACACACACATATGTATTCATACACACCTACACAGAAAGTGAGACAGATGTAAAACTCATATATATATATATATATATATATATATATATATATATATATATATATATATACAGAAAGACACACACACACACACACACACACACACACACACACACACACACACACACTTCTAATTGCTGCTGCTGTTGCTTGTGCTAGTTTTATGTCTGCATTTTTCTCCATGCTGCTTAACTGCTGCTAGCAATGGGAAAAGAAATAGCAGGTGTAGTTATAACTGCTGCTGGCTCTACAGTTACTTTCATGAACTTATATTTTTTATGTTCACTCATTACTTGGCAAACATAAGGGAGATGGCAGGTACTTATAACTGCTGCTGCTGCAGTCACTTTCCTTGCTTCTCTTTTAATTTTATTTATTTTATTCAAGCTCGTCAAACAACAATGTGTTTAGTGAACATAAGCAGGGTTGCAGTGGTTTGGTGTTTTTTCTGTCCATGCTTCACAACTTCACCTGTACATTGGCACCCTGTTGGGAATATCCTCTCTCCAAAAGGGCGTCATTGTATTTTCAGCCCATTAGCTAACATCATCACCTTCCTTTTCTCATTACCTATTTTCTACTCATCTTGTTCCAGTGCTGTCAACCAAACAGAGCTGTGTCTTATAATCCAATGGAAGAAATCATTTCCACGGCTTTCACAAGTCTCCACACTTAAGCATCTACTTTTGGGTGTTGGGCTGTTGGATTCGTTTCAGGTCAGCTCTGGTCCCACACTAATGTTGCACCAATTACTAATTTTGTCTACTGTGGAAACCCTTGGTAACTGAAACCCTTAAGTCTGAGTCTGCAAGGTGGTTTGACTCCCTATTTGTTGATTTATGTATTTTATTTTACATTTGTTGACTGGGATTGTCTGACTGAGCTGAATAGCCCTTTTTCAGCAGAGGCCCGGGGAGAAAAGCTCCACAATATTACATTAAGTTTTAAAATGAAAGACAAATGACTAAAAATAGGTTTTACAGAGAATAATATTTTATCTGATATAACTGTAATATGCAGTGGTTTAAACAGTATTCAAATGTTTATGCAAGTGCAACTGAAACAAATAGACTAATATACAAAGATACATACCAAAGAAGGCCAATGTATGCCTCAGGAGTACAGCAGCCCCTACATACAGCTACCCAATCTTTTCAATACACTGAAAAAAATCAATCTGCAACAAAACAGAAACAAGGATAATAAGTGAGATTCATTCATATTTCTTATGACAAATTTCAGAACATTATGCTATGCCAAAAAAGTTTCTCCTTGAAGCCTATTATTCAAATATTAGACACAAGATCTATAGTTTTAAATCATTAAATGAGAACCAGAAATCTGCTTTATTAAATAGTATGTCTGTCAATGCGAAGCAATGCATTGGGTAGTGCATTGCATTGTACTGTTTGTTGGAGATGGGTCCTCTCTAAAGGTCACTATAGCTTGTCTCCATGATTAAGTTAGGAAGAAGGAAAAATCAGGTGTTAAGTGACAGAGAAAACAGTCCACTAGTATGCATCGCATGTATTCCTAGCAACAGCCTGCCAATCAGCAGACGTCAAACAATAATAGTTATGCAATTTACAGAGACAGACAAGTATAATAAAGAAAACAAATCAGACATCTCAGCAATCCATGTAGAATGAATATCTTAATACCAAATGCAAATGAATATGATAGCATACGTGAATAAAGTGTAATTAGTCATGTAATGCATTACAAACTAACTAAATAAATAACACCAAGTTATATATATGTGGCCAGAGCCAGATCCAGCACTAGGCGATATAGGCAGTCGCCTGGGGCCCTGTGGCTACAGGGGACCACTCTGGCCAAGGGGCTTCAACATAAAAAAAAACTTCTTAACACCGTGGTGGAGGCGTCTTCTCGTTTAAGGTGGACCATGCATGCATCACTTGCATGTATACCAACACAGATGTACACCCATAGCACACTTGCACGAGGAATTTAAACAAACTGTTCCATTTATAGAGAAGGTAAGTGCATGCGTGCATGTGTGTCGCCCAGTGTGATGTCAGTTTAATGCATCTATATAATTCTGTGACTGAGGTTCAGCTAAATTCTCCCAGTACTCATGCAATATTCACATTTTTCATTAACAAAGCTCCCCTCTCCACCATAAAAAAATAATAATACCGTTTCTCACCTGGCTCACTGCAGTTCAGCCAGTCATGGGAATTCAACAGTAATCTATCCAGTACCATTTAAATAAATCTCCTGCTTCCCAATCAGATGTATTTATCTACACCACTGTCTGTTGGCAAATGAGAATTAGTGGGCTTGGTCACATGTCACAGAAAGGGAGTGCATTACACAGTGTAAAAATGGACATGCTTGACAAGATGTAGCTGATATTTTTTCCAACTATTTCTTGATCTACCTGGACAACTGTGTTACAATACATAAGGTCACCAACTTACTGCAAATAGTTGAAGGGCTGTACCTTCTGGGCAGCTTTCTTTCTTTCTTTCTGTACAAATGTCATCCCATGCAAAATGCCCTTATATTGTCAGAATTAGCTTGTTAATATCAAATTAATTCCTTTTGCCATGCTTAGATTTAAGAGGAGAGCCATTTCTGCCATTCTTGTTTGGTGTATTGTTCATGTAACAAAACTTAAGTCATACCATGCACACCTTTAAATATATACTTTTATAGCAAGTAGCATTTTTGCAGGCAAACTTTCAACAATTCAGTGGCTAAACTGGGTGACACACAGGTGCAGTTAGGAGTACTTCATCACTGGGCTACATTCCCCAGTTTATTTTTAAGATGGGGTACCCTCAGTGAAGAATCTATTCTGCATGGGTTTTCAACGAGTTTTCCAGTTTTCTCCCACATCACAAAGATGCAGCAGTGCTGAATCAGCATTTCTCACAGTTTTGTGTGTGTGTGTGTGTGTGTGTGTGTGTGTGTGTGTGTGTGTGTGTGTGTGTGTGTGTGTGTCTGTGTGTCTGTGTGTGTGTGTGTGTGTGTGTGTGTGTGTGTGTGTGTGCCTGTGGGGCGCTTGTGTGTGTGTGTGTGTGTGTGTGTGTGTGTGTGTGTGTGTGTGTGTGTGTGTGTGTGTGTGTGTGTGTGTGTGCACGCACGCGCGCACGCTTGCATGCATCATAGGGTGGTGTGGCACTCTTTTCTACACGAGTTTCTATGGTTTCCAACTTCCACCCCCATTGAATGCTGGGATAGTCTCCCACTGTAGTAAGTAAGTAATCCAAAAATAATGAGTGGCTGAGTATTCTTGCAAAGAAAAGGTGCAGACTCTGAACCATTACATACTTTTCAACTGTCCCTGATTTTACAAAATGTGTCTGATTTTGGCTCATAATTTTGTTCTGTTTTGATTTTTTGATAAATTCTTGAGGATTACAGTCAGTAACTGTAGGCCTTAGAGTTTCATACTTCTTACAGTTCATAAAATGTATGTTGGTGCAAATCATATTATTGTATTAATTTTTTCAATAAGAGTCACATTAAAATATTGTCCCTGATTTTTGACCATGGTTCCCCATTATATTTGGTTTTGTGCCCAAGTCTTAAGCAAATAAGTATAGAGTTATGGAGTACAGTAAACCTTAATGTTTTTCTGTGTAGCTTGGGGGGACTTGATTATTGCTTAAAGTACTAATATCAGCAGCTGACCAAATCAATGATGTGTACTCTTGAGTTCGTGCCTGCCTTGCTGCTGTATTAAGACTATAAAGCTAACATAAAATAAAAACAATAATACAAGAAAATAAAGCACAAACATTGTAGCTACCATAGTGCCATATTACTGTATTACTGCTATTAACTGCATGGGAGAAGGGTTACAATCACATAAATTAATTTTACCCCAAACAGAAGGTTAATCATTAACATCTATGTGGTATGGAATCTCACACCTCTAGCAGCCAACGCACAGCCTTACAATCCAGAGTGTATTCTGCAAGTCAACTTAAAAAGCATAAGATAAACAAATATAACTATTTTGTGAACAATAAAAGCTATTAAAACCATACAAACAGCAGTGTTATCTGAAAGAAGTATTATTTATATTGGTAACAGTCAGTGCATTGATAGTCTTTTGATAGATACTAAAGCAATGATGCCCAACAGGATGTGTGTTATTTTGGAAATAACACCTGCCCAGGGGTGTTCTGAGGCCTGATACTGCAAGTGGAGGGCCTCTACATCCCTGGAAGGGCATTATTTCCACAATACCACACACCCTGGAGGGCATTATTGTGCTTAGAGAATAGGCTGTCTGTAAAATTGTTGTGTTTCACTTATTTATTTTTTTACTACTATATTATTTTTATATGCCCCAGTGGTGCAGCGGTTAGTGTTGTTGCCTCAAAACAAGCGGTTCTCCCATTCAATTCTCGGCTGGAGCGCCTTCTGTGTGGAGTCTGCATGTTCTCCCCGCGGTCGAGTGACATTAAAGACATGCAGGTAAGTGCGTGCTTGAATGGGTGTACCTTTTTTGAAGGTTGGGTGTCGGGCTGGCAACTTGGCGCCATAAAAATCTACTGCTAATCATTAGTGTACCAGAGTTCCACTGTGGCGACCCCTAACCAGGAAAAGCCGAAATACATTACTTTTATTATTTTTTATATATTTTTAATGTAAAATAGTTCCTTTTTCAAACTTGCTGTAGTATATGTTAATGGTGTTGAAGGAAGCATTTTATACCCAAAATATAACACTTTAAAAATATCCAGGTGTTTACTTTATTTTTTGGTCCCTTACTCCTAAAACATTTGGTTTATTGCCAGTCATTGGAGGTAGAAGTTACTAAATAATGGCATGCATTTAAGTTTCAGAATTTTATTTCCTTTAGAAAATTCATGCTAACACAAATCCTTTTATTGAAGCAAGTTTGTAATTCTATAAGAGCAATAATTAAAATTTGTTCTTATTTTTGAGCCTTTGTTCCCCTTTATTTTAGGCTTTATCCACATTTCTTCAGCTGAAGGGTCCAGGGATATGCAAACTTCCTTACTGCTGCTGTTAAGTGGTGGATCTTACTCACTCTCTCTCACACACCCACACACCTTCAGAAAATGCATGCTGACACAATTCATTTAAAATGTGTTCCTATTTTGAGCCTTTGTCCCTTGTTTATTTTAGGCTTATCCAGATACCTTGATCTAAGAGGTCAAGAGGTATGCAAACCTCTTAACTACTGTTGCGGCCAGGGGATCGCTCAATCACTCCACTCTCTCTCTCACTCTCTCTCTCACACACACACACACACACACACACACACACACACACACACACACACACACACACACACACACCCCAGGATTCATGAAGCTTGTGCCAGGTGCAGGCATAGTATTGGCGTTCTAACACCAAATATGGCCACCGAGCGATTCAGGTAGGAGCTGTTTCCAAATGCACTACCTGCGTACACTACGCTCACACAACTCCTGAGCCATGTATGCTAATTACCCCATGTGCAGCAGTGTAGCATGCATGAAGGTATGTAGCGATTCAGGAAGTGGTGCAGGCATAGTTTAAGCATGCAGAAATGTAAACCGTAGAAAATGGTTTACATTTTTGCAAACATAAAATCGGAGCCATGACAGCCGACCAAACACATGTATTATAATGCTAATATATGCCAATGGCTAAATATACAACCATTGGCATAAAAAAATGTACTAAATATAAAATTAACATTTAATATATATAGTCGCACTATTGCGACATGGAAGTGCAGGGCAGCAGTGCGCAAAGGGGATAGAAAGAAATATATAAAAATATAGAATAAAACCGCAGTGAAACGCATATCACGATTTCCCCATAACAGTCAATGGCAGGCATGCCACACCATATTCATGGCGCAAGGGTTGCTAAGGGGCAGTGACAGTGTTATGCGCACTAGCTAGGAATTAGTAGGCAATGTCATGCAAATGAGAGGAGTAACAGTGAATCTCAGACTCCCTGCTGGTGTAAGGATGAACCTCACAGTGTAGCGTTATAACACTGAGGTGAGCCCTTGAGATAAAGATGACATCAAGAGAGGGGTGCGTCGCCATTGCTGTAAACACATTGGAGCATTGCTAAACCAGTCTGCCCCTAGCTAGGCAAAGCTGCAGGATAGGGGTGTGTCGAATCGCCCATAGCTATGCTTAGCTGAGAATACACAAGGTAACCGAGTATGCACGTGAACGGAGATGAAAATGCACATAAACCCGGTAAATGGGTATGCGCGTCACGCACTGCAGCCGAAACAGGAAGGAGATAGGAAAGAAATAAGGAAATGCTGCAGCACTGAAATTGGAGTACAAATGACTAATTAACACCTAGGAGCCTACAGTGGGCCATTGACAACAGCTAACAAGGCTGCAAGCAGCTACCTGCAGAACAGGGAAGGGGAGGGGCTGTACTGCAAAGAAAACAGCAAAGTGTCAAAGCAGAATAAAGGCAATATGCAGTATATCAGCTACAAGGCACATTTCGCCATGACTGGGTAGGGAAAGTACAAAACAAGAAAGACGGTAGGTGGATGCATGCCTGACAATGGGAGGGGATCCAGGTCTAAAAGTGAATTAAAGGGTAACAGATTAATCAAGGCAGGCAAGTAGATCTCCGCAGTAAAGGACCCACACTTGCAATACTCATTGTAATACCCATAATTAAGACACGCAGCAGCTGGAATAGTTCATACACACCCACTTACATCAGCAGCATCCACAGCACCTCACACACATTTCTGTATTCCCATACACTCTGCACCAGTGGTGTATACAGATGAGTAACTTTTATTATGTACATGTTAGGGGCTGCCATAGCTTTGATCCACCAGCATGTGTTGGAGACTGAAGGTGGGGTGGAGGATGATGCACCCAACCACCGCAGGCACCAGAGGAGGAGGAGAGTGTTCAGACCCAGGCTAACCTACCAGGGGTTACATGATCTGGAGATAGTAGAGCATTACAGGGTGGACAGGGACACCCTACAGCAACCTGTAGAGCTGTTCCGGCCATGCCTCAGAGCCAGAACAAACAGAGGGGAACCCATCCCAGTGGATATGAAGGTATGTATAAGCCTGAGAATACTAGCTATAGGTACCTTTCAAAGACCAACTGGGGATATCATGGGTATCTCACAGGTATCAGCATCCAGGGTACTACACCAGTTCCTGGATGCCATGTTACCACACACCAATGAGCACATATACTTCCCCCGAAAGCAGGAGGAGATTGGCCAGCAATATGCGTCTCTTCCACCTTGTGGCAGAATACCTGGAGGTACTGGGTGCAATAGACTGCATGCACATACACATCAAGTCACCACGCAGAGAGCAGGGAAGGTGCTACATAAACCGCAAGGGATACCCCTCTATCAACTTCCAGGTCGTGTGCAATGCCCAGGGCATTATCATGGATGTGTGTGTTGGCAGCCCTGGAAGCTATCACGACTCCCACATCTGGCATGCCTCACAACTGTATCGGTTATTTGCCAGGGGGGGACATACCAAATGGCCACCTGGTGGGGGATGCTGCTTATGCACTGGAACCGTGGATGATGACTCCCATCAGAAATGCACACACACCCATGCAGGAATGCCATAATGAGGCACACACAAAAACCATAATCATCATAGAGTGTGTGTTTGGAATGCTGAAATCATGGTTCCATTGCTTGGACATATCTGGTGGAGCCTTGCAGTACTCTCCAGGCACGTGTGCCCATATCTTCATAGTGTGTGCCATGCTACACAATATGGTCCTGCAGAAACAGCTGCAGCAGAGACAGAATGGTGAAGGCCCGCACAGCCCACCACCATTGCCAAGGGCCCACAGGCACAGAGGTTCTCAGACCATGAACACACTGAGGCAGCCCCAGTAGGCAGATGGAGGCATGCCCAGTATGCCCATGCCTTGGCAAAGAGGGAACGTATAGCACAAATACTGACAGTGCAGGCACCTAGGGACTGACACCTTTCTCCACCTGCACACACAGTAAAAATGGATGGCACACACACAAGACTACCTGTAAATTGTCATGTATAGGCAGTCTACTGTGTGCATCCAACATAGGCAACCCTCAACTATTGCACACACAACAGCCATTGGCACAAGGTAAGTCAACACCTGAACAGTAAATTAAGCTATCAGGATATGCAGATACTGTATTTATAGATTCATAGGTAGGTACTTGGCCAACTGCCAGAGGCCATTCATAAGGCCAGCCAAAATGCGTCAGCTTTTGCAACCCCATTGATTCATTAACCATCCCTGTGTGGAGCAGAGCCAATGGTGGGATCCCTGGGGTGCATCGACTGTTCCCCATCCAGCCTTCAAGGTTTCTCTTGCAGAGTGTTAATGAGGAGCTCTGTATAATGTAGTTAGGGATGTTGTTCCAAAGTATGGGGAGTGCCTGTGACAGGAAACTGTCCCTCCAGCATCTCCCGGTTATTGCTGTGGCAAGGTCAGCTGACTACAGTATGTGGCTCACTGTGACATGGATTCCCAAATGTGGAGCATATCCATCAAGCCTGAGTTTGACATGGCTGTGTTGGTAAGTGGAGATCATCTCTAGGTAAACGAGATGCCACTGAGTAAAGCAGGAGTTTATTCAGTCCAGCTGCATAGGCCATATGTTGGAGGCCAGTATTCCCCTTGGTGAGGTACATTCGTGGACCCCCCCAGCTGATGGACGTGTCCTCTGAGGTACATCCCACATAGGTTATTATACCCTATGATGGGACTGATGAGTGATGAGTAAAGGGGCATTATAACCCCAGTATGTCTAGATGGGAATCCTTAAGTAGTTAGATGGTCTACATAGAATGATGTCCTAACTACTGTGGAGATATGATTGTCACAGGGGAGCTCACTATCTACCTTAGTCCCCAGATACCCCATTACCTCATCTGTATTAAAGTGGCTGCCGCTCATGTGTTAATATGTGGGTGCCAATTCCACAATGGAATGACCATGCAGTTAGTGGCACTTGGCTGGAGGCCATGTCACTGGCACCCTGTGACGTTCTCTGTGAGGCCCCCTGAGGGATGTCCGTGTCAGCTGGACTATCAATCATGACTCCCAGTTTGCAGTCATTGCCAAACATGGTCTGCTGTAGTCCACCTGTGTCTGCCTGTACATCTGAGATGTATATGCCAAACAGTAGGGCTCCCAGGACTGAGTCCTGTGGGACACCATTCATGACTGTTCAAGAGTTGGACCTGGAGACCGCTAGTCGTACCATGTGGGTTTTGTGTGTAAGCCCGTTGGCAACCCAACCTGTGATGTATGGATGAATGTACAGGCTGGTGTGTTTATCAATAATAACTGAGTGGGGCATGGTGTCAAAAGCCTTGGTGAGGTCCAGGTAGTATGTGTGAACCACCTCCCCTGTCATCTAACTTCTTGGTGACTGCATGTAAGACGTCAAACAGGTTCAGTAGGCATGAATTGCACTCAACCAAGCTGACCTGGGTTGGGTCACATGTTTGAAGGTTACCAATGTCATTGTTAATGAGTGCCATGAAGATGCCAACCATGCCATTGCAGACCAGGCTAGTCAGGCTTATGGGGTGGTAGTTACCATGGTCAGTTTGTGATTTCTCTGTGATGGAGTGGAATAACCGTTGCCACGTGCCATTGTATGGTCATGTAGCCTGTGGAGAGGCTGAGGTAGGAATACTTAATTAGATAGGAGGCAGGTTGTCTTGTAAAGTTTGCAAAATGCAGTCTGGGTCAACATCTGCCTCCATTGATGCTGTGTTCTGCTGTTAGAGAGGGCCATTTCCACCTGTGTGTCTCTGATGGTTGGGCTACTGTACCTTTCGGGTAGTGTTGTGGGCTCTTTAGTGGGTGAAGTATGCACCGAATGTATCTGCAAGGATGTTGGTGATATCAGTAGGGTCAGCATATTTTGTGCTATATTTCACTGGCACAGTGCAAATCTGTGTGTCACCATGTAGATCCTTAACATAGCCAAAGAAGGTTTTGTGGTTATCTTTCGATTCCTTGCGTATTCCCCTGCTGATGTCAGCCTTGGATGATGTCATGAGGGACTTACGTATCATACTAATAGTGGTCACGGATGTCTGCCTTTCGTGGGATTTGCTGTGTGTCTGGAACACTGTCCTACGTCTGTAATATAGCCTGTTTATTGCAGAGGTCCACCAGCCCCGTGTCCTTGTCTAGGAAGAGTGAGTCTTGGTTTACCAGCAATGGCATGATCCATACATCCATGTAGGTGCTTATAGACTGCATTTGTAAATCTGTCTGTATCTTGAGCAGTGTTTCCCCTTAGTGTGGGGGCTGTGAAACCCCCCACCCCTGTCACTAGTAGTGTAAATTTAGCTGCAGGAAAGGTATACACTGTGGTATCTGTGGGTGGGGGAGATGCTAGATTTTGGAAACAGTGACTAGTTCATGGTCAGATCTAACCAGTGACCGGTTAACCTCCACTGTGGTGCACCTGTTGCCCATGTTGGTGATGATCACATCTAGTAGTTTCCACCCCACGTTAGGGAGGTTACCACCTGATACAGGGCATATGAGGTGATACATTCCAGGAAGCGCTGGTCCTGGATGTAAGTACCGGAGTACGTTTCCCAGTTAATGGTATGGTAGTTGACATCGACCAATATCAGGGTGTGTGTTAGGACTGTCATGTTCTCCACTTTCTCCAGGTAGATGGAGAGGAGGTCCTGAGTCATGGAGGGTGATCCATAGCAGGGCACATTCCACATTGCAGCTGTGGCTGATGTTAGCTGCACATGGATGATCACAGAGGTATCATGCTGCCACACTAACCTGGAGGTGTAGGTATCCCTGATGAATATGGATACAGCCCCTCCATGTCTGTCAGTCCATGTTCTGTGGCTGAAATGTGTGGTATGGGTTGTAGTCTGATAGTGCTGGTGTGCTCTCAGGAGCCTTAAGACAGATTTCAGTTAATGCACAGATGTTGATGTCCATCCTGAGGAGTGCTGTGAGTGCATGCATGTTGTGATCAAAACCCCTGGTGTTGAGTAGCATAAACCTAATTGAATCTGCTCTTGTGCTGTTTACGGAGCTGGTATTCAACTTCGAGACTCTCCTAAATAAGGCACCATGGGGGTGCCAATAGCCTTGCCCAATATTCCAAAGCGTAAGGCTGGCACATAGGGTGGTATGGTATCACTGCATGCATGTTCCCCATCTGTGCTTGTTTTCCATCTCCCCTGTAGGTAACCTAGGGGGAAGCAATAGAAAGCCTTAAACTTATACAAGTCTTCTAGCATCCAAGATAGGCTTTTGGAGAGACTAAGTATCAGTGTTCTGTATGTTCTTGCTGTACTCAACTGTTTCCTGACTACATGGTGATTTCACACTGTATATTGTGATCTGAAGGTCTGTTTATTCAGATATTATGGCTGTGATGGCCTGCACATTACAGGTTCACAGCTAGCCTACTATCTAGCTGCCCAAGGGCAATTAGAAGCATAGCAACAGTGTGTTGGCCTTCCCCGCACCATTGATGAAGTAACTGAGCCTCTGTCAAGCATAGCCAATAAAGCAATTCCAGGCAGAGTTGCTGGAAGCTGATGAAGACTGCAGTTGTGGAGGGTGATAGGGGCACTTAGTGTTCTAAAGAGGGCATGTTAATGTGGAAATTCAACACCATTCAATTCCCCCACCAGGACTTGCAGCTATCAAACTGGACAGGCTCCCCCACCCCCTAGCTGTATGGTTCTGGGACACATGATCCCAGGGGTGTATAGTCTGTTACCCATTAACACAACAAGGTTTCCCTTGAAGTGTGTCAGTGAGGGGCTATGCCTAATGTAGGTAGGAATGTAATGTATTGTCTCACAGTACATTTGTTATATGTTGTTATGTCAAGAGTATGTGAAGCTCAGTGAGTTTCGGGGCTCCCGACCTTTGCTTAGCCTAGCTTACACATAGAAATCATCTAAATAGGAAATAGGAGGAAGCAACGTTAATGTCAACAGTGTAATGATTACAGCATCTGCATAGTATCTGTGCATTTGAGGTTACAATCCCGATAAAGGCAGGGATGTTTATCATGTGCAAAAGTATACCTTAACCACAGCTTGCATATATAGGTAGTAATCATCTGTATAATAAACATTCGAATCACCCATATAAACCCATGTGTGCAGGAGAGTACAGTCAACAGAGAATGTAATGTCATGTCAGCACATAGTGAGATGTTACGTCACTGACAGGTATATATCCAGAGTAGTTAGCAGATGTGGCTGTGTTTGTGCACACAGGTTATACATTACAACTTTTGTTTAACTGTGTTTAACCACTGCTATAATGTCACACAAACACTTTTAAACATGTTTACAACTGCTTAAATGAGCCTTATTCTGCAGTAAAAAACATTCGTAAAGCATCGCAGGTGTCAAACCCTGGACCATGTACACTATAGTCGTGGGACTTACCACTAAGCCATCCGAGGTGTACACATGTTTCATGGTCCTGAGACTACACCTTATACCAAATGCATTTCACTGTAATGATCACAAATGGGACAGCGGCTTTGTGTACATATTTACAGTACATTGTAATGTACTGTAGTTTGTGAACCAACACATTCTAGTCTACAGATGTATTACTATTACAAACTAATACGAAATATATATATATATATATATATATATATATATGTCAGTGATGTCTGCACACATATATATATATATATATATATATATATATATATATATTATACAGTTACATCAATAGCCATATATATATATATATATATATATATATATATATATATATATATATATATAAGCATCTATGAACACACTTCGTGACACAGAAGCACTGCAAAGGAAATGGAGTGTAGACAAAACATATGCAGATCTCGTATTATAACAATTAATATTAACCTAATTCACCATAGAAGGGGTGGTTGCTGTGTATGTGAAAATTAGGGTGGGGAGGAATGATGGGTAATGCA